>NW_026115176.1:78730-225349 GCF_025201925.1 Gopherus flavomarginatus | reverse complement strand
CTCCAACATTTAAATTTGTAGTAGCTCTGGTAACTTCACTATCAATGGCATTGGTTGGTCAGCCAAGTCACATGGCATTGCTTCTGCTCCCTGATTCGATGTCTAAAACTTTATCAAACAGCAGAATAATGAATAACATCTACTAAATTATGAATGCTGAACAAAGCTGGTGCAATTCTTTTTTAATTATTGAAGAATTTCAAAATTTCAAAGGTATTTATGTTTGTAAGGGTTATAAAGATTTTTTGTTTGTTTACTTGATTCTTTTTTTGGTTGCTTGGTTGTTTTGTTTTATAAAATTGTGGCATATGTAAAATAATGATTGTTATAAAACTTTGATTAAAGGTCATGTAAGATTCATTAAAAAGGAAAACAGAGGATCACAAAAGTGAACAGTTAACAAAAAATTTCAATTTTGAAAAAAGGCCATTTTTCAACAATAACAACAACAGCAAAAAACCCTACACACTTTTTTGCTTCATTTTTCCCCCCAGCTCTGATGATGAATATTTGTACCAATCCCATTTGTTAATTTATGAATATTCTTATTTGTTGGTTTCTTTTGACAAGTATAGAAAGAAAAGTAATTTCCTAAATATTTGTGTGAACAAAATCTTGCTAACATGAAAAGTGATAACACTATGGTACAAATTCAATCATACAAAATAGTCATTTGGAATTCAAGCACATGGTCACAAATATTGTTTTGTTGCATTTGACTAGCTCTGTTCATGACAGCTTCCAGTTATCAAAGATGGAAGTTTTGTAGAGGCAGCTGTAGAGTTCAAAGTTATAATCCAATGCAAATGGAGGCAATAGGCATTGGAGACAGGCTATGCAAGAGTTATCATGAGTTTTTGTGTATGAGATATACAGAACAGCAGTTAAATCATTTGACAAACATGCCACATGGGAAAATAAATCATTGGCCCTATAACTAGCCCATGGAATTCTTTTAACGATGCCACAAGCAACACAATCTGCCAATTGTAAGCATGGCTGAGGAGGTCTTTGGAGACTGAGTCCCAAGGGAGCTTGTGAAGAGATGAAATAACCATATCTCCTTTGAACACTTGTATTTTGTATGATGGGAATAATACTAGATGTCAACCACCATGGAATATATATAGTCCTAAAGAGATCATTTTTACAATATTGTACAAGAAAAGAGATACTTTTTACAGACAAGGTATTAAGGACTACAGACAGAAGGATATTGCCTGGCTAACTCTATCACTAGAGACTGAAACTTAGTCAAATACAACAGAGATCCTTTTATTGACACAAAATGTTTGTCTGTCTTTTAAAAATAACTTTAAGCCATTCACTGTCCAAGATGACAGAGTAGCTCCATAGACGTTTCATGCCAAATCAAATGACTTTCCAGTTCAAGATGAACCACTGCTCAGCAAACCTGCCTGCATGTGAGTATATTTTCCAAGAGATTTGACTGTCTTCCCAGCTTGTCTGTGCTCACTTCCCAGCTTTTCTGTGCTCACTTTGGATTTAGATTCAGAATGTGACCATGTGGTTTTAACAAACAAAGAATGATTCAGTAAAAGTCTTTGCTTGTTTCACTAATAATAATTAAGATGTTCAGTGTCAGATTACAGCTGTTTTTGAAGCATATCATTTCTGATCATTGGCCCTGTGGGGTCTAGTTCAAAAAACAAGGATGCAAAATCATCCCTTTCTCAATCATTAGATCCATCTCCCATATCTATTCAGAGACATAACATATGACTTTTGGGGGGAAAAGTTTATTTTTCCCACTTGTTCCTTTTAGACCTGGAATGTCAGCCCAACAGCTAGAGAGTGGCTGGATTCCGTTCCATGTTCCATTCAGCTACAGGTGTGAAATCTCACCTGGAGAATGGGTTTATATAGATGTAATAAGAACATAAATGGAAGCCAGTGGAGCTGCACATGTATGCTGGAATCTGAGATTACAGATGTTTAAGGACCATAACACTCACCTTCTGGGCATATGTGGGCTGTAGACTGTGTTTCCAACTGTTAAGCTGCTGAAGTGACTGAGCAGGAGCTGCATTGTAGACGTGTATCTGAATGACTGAATGGGCTGAAAGATTAGGCCAGAGTTCTCATCACAAGCTTCATTGACACAAAGCAGAGTTAATTTTCATTGCTGTAGAACAAAGCACAGGATGTTGTCTTCTGAACGGAAAATACACTCTTAGCCCCAGACAAATATGAAACTTAAACCTATTTCGTCTTCTCCTCCTCCTCCTTCTTGTCTACTTCGGGCTCTAGTGTTCAGAGTAAGGCAATGTGAGTTGGGGCTTCTGGTTTCTATTTTCTGTCCTGGAAGGGGACTTCAGACAGATCATTACAGTAAATAACTCGAAACAAGGGAGAGGTTTTTCAAAAGAGTTTAAGGAAGGTAATTGTTCAAGTCCCACCAAAAATCAGTCAGAACTGGGCAACAAGTCCCATCAGGCTCCTTTAAAAATCTGAGTCAAAGACTCCTGGGTTTCATTCCTAGCTCTCAGAAGGGAGTGTGATCTAGTGTCTAGATCAAGAAATTGGATGTCAGAATTCCTGGGGTGTAAGATCAGCTTTGCTGCCGTTGACTCACTGTCCAACCTTGGCCAAGACCAATACATGTCAATGGGTGCATTCACTGAAAGGCAGTTATTACTTTAGATCGATAGCTGGCTAAGTCCCCTGTGTGTTTCACTGTTCTTGTTTCATTAGTTTCAACAGGTAAAACAGACTGAATGGAGAAACGTAATCAATCTGCTGTGATGGGATTCATCCTCTTGGGATTCCCGGGGAACCAGTATTTGCAGATCTCCCTCTTTGTACTCTTCCTCCTTACGTACATCCTGACAGTCCTGGGAAACGTGACCATCATAACCCTAGTGGCGAACCACCGCTGCCTCCACACACCAATGTACTGCTTCCTCTGCAATCTCTCCTTCCTGGAGATCTGGTATACCACAGCCTGTGTTCCTAAAGCCCTTGCAATCTTCCTGGGGAAAAGCAAAGCCATCTCCTTCATTGGCTGCTTCCTACAGATGTACTTCATATTCTCCTTGGGCTGCACAGAATATTTCCTCCTGTCCATCATGGCCTATGATCGCTATCTGGCCATATGTTACCCATTGCATTATAGCACCATTATGAACAGCACCTTGTCAGCTCAGCTGGCTCTTGGCTCTTGGGTATGTGGTTTCCTGGTTATCTCTGTGCTGGCATCTTTAATATCCAGGTTGTCTTTCTGTGGCCCTAATGTCATCAATAATTTCTTTTGTGAGATAGATTCCTGGATTGTCCTTTCTTGCACGGACACATCCATCATTCAGGTATCAGCTTTCATCACCTCAATCGTTGTCATCCTGGGCTCGTGTGTGATAACTCTCCTTTCATACATCTATATCATATCCACTATATTGAGAATCCCATCAGCCAAAGGCCGGCAAAGGGCATTTTCCACTTGCTCATCCCATCTTGTCGTTGTGCTTCTATGGTACGGATCCACCATTTTTCTCTTTGTCAAGCCATCTGCACGGAATTCATTGGAACTGACCAAGATAGTCAACATCCTGAACACTGTGGTCACGCCACTGCTAAACCCTTTCATCTATGCTCTGAGAAACAGAGAGGTGAAGGAAGCCATGCAAAATACACTCTTTGGGACATGACATTATTTCTAAAAGGTCAACACTGTAAAATCAACAGGAATTAAGGCATTAAGGGATCAAGACTTGATTACCTCAAAGTGTGTATCTCCATCTATGAACCACCAAGACAGCTGTGTTCCAATGCAAATCACTAAGCCCAGGACAAAGCACCTGAGATTTGGGGAGAAAGTACTCTCTGCTGATGGAATCTGGCTATGGATCAATTTTCTGTAGACGGTACAGGGTGAGGGGACTCTATCTTGGAAAGTTGTGACTCTGAAAATGGGTCTTTGTGGATAACCAACTGGGGAGTGTGATGTTATGGCAAAGAAAGATTTATATGATCCTTGTAGGGCATAGGTAGGGGAATACCAAGAAAGTGACAGGAGGAGATATTGCCTCTGTATACGGCATTGGTGGCCACTACTGGAGTACTAGTTGGGATTTTCAAATGAGCTGAAGGTAGTTAGGAGAATGACTTCCAATGAATTTCAATTAGAGTTCGCTGACTAGCTTCCTTAGAATATTTAGAAAGCCCTAGAAAAAATGCATATAATACACATTGGTGAATGAGTTGGCAAACAAATCTGGATTCGATTTAAGGTTATTTTGAGAAATCATATCAACATATAGACAGTGTGAAAATGGAGGCCTCCTGCCCTTGAACTAAAGAAGCAACGTTGGACTGGACTATAATTTCCACTTTAATTGATGTCCCAGGCTCACCTGGTGAGTGGACTGAAATACATGGACTCTTCAATCCATGTATTTTATCTTGCTGTGAAATGAATATTCAGCTACAGGAAGATTCTGTAGAGCACAGATATAAGAAAAAAAATCTCCTTAAGATTTCAAATATGGAAATGAATGCCCTTCATTGTTCAATGTAATTGTAATATGAAATGTCCTATGTATATGAATAATTGATGTCTGTTGTATATTTGCTTACAGCCCATTCAGAACACCAGAATGTAAATAAAGTTTGTATTGTACCTTTTTATCCTCCAATCTTTTGGAAAGTATTTTACTTATTTAAGATGGGATTTCTCAAAAGAGTGCAAGAAAATGAGGCATGCAACTGTCTGTGCAGTGTCCTAGCAGAGAGGGTAATAAAACATTGTAACAGTTTGCAAGGGAAGTTGTGGATTCACCATATCTTGGAGTTTTTAAAGCAGATTCTCTTTGTGAACAACATGCTTTAATCTAGCATCTGTGGGAAATTCTAAGGCCTGTATGTATTTGTGTGTGTGTGTGTGTGTGGGTGGGTGGGTGGGGGGGGGAGTCAGCCTGGATGCTTGTGGTGATTCCTACTTACTTGCAGCTTGTGAAAATGTGAGCCTATGAATCCACCTGTTCATCCTCTTCCTTCATGACTTTGTGGACTCAGTTCCCAAGCCAATGCTTGAGCGTCCACCTGGGTTTACAATCGCTAGACCCAGGTCTCACAGCCATGCTAACATGTCTATACTGTACTATGCAGAACTTCTGACTCAGGTTTGTGGCTTGAGCTGTGTCCACACAGCAAAATGATAGCACTTGGAGCCAAGTCACAGCAGGACTTGGGTTCTGACCCATGCCCCTCGTACAGTCCTAGGACCCAGGTCCTGAGTGCTTGCTGACTTAGGTTTGACTGATTTGTGTGTAGACAGAAGTGGGTCTTGGTCTCAAACCTGTTTCAGAGCCCAGGCTTACTGTGCTGTGTAGACATACCCAGATAGAAAAGATTTGCCTGTATTGTACTCAGCCTTGTAATAAAACTTGCATTCAGACAATGACTATAATCAAATGTCATGCTTCAGGGCTTCAGCTGGTCACATGCAAGTGTCAGGAAGAAGGTGGCCTTTTGTTCCCCTGCTGCTCTGTGTTCTGTTGGTGGCAGTGGTGGTGGTTTTGTTTGTTTAAACCTTCCTCTGAAGCACCAGAGACTGGAAACAGTGGGAGACAGGACACTGGACGGTGTGGGTCGCTGATCTGAAGTGGTACAGAAACTTCTTTCTCAAGAGCTTGGTTGGTATGTTTTCCTCACATGAACAGGTCAAAATGATCCTCAGATTTCAGGTCAGGAAGGAATTTTCCCCTTGGGTTTTTTCACCCTCCTCAGCATGGGAGATAGATTGTTTGGTACAATCATCTGGACAGATCTCTGCTGACCAGTTCCCTGTCCTTGCAGAGGCCTTGGGCATTGGTGTCACCTCGGTCTCTCCTGGTGTCTGCCTTTGGCTCACAACAGCTTAGTCTCCTAAGGACTGAAAGTCTAACCCAAGTAATTGATCTCAATGTATGTGTAACTGGATGAAATCCAATGGCCTGTGATATACAGAAGGTCAGACTAGATAGTCTAATGGTCTTGTTTGGCCTGACACTATGATTTTCAATTCATGGAGGTTGCTTAACCCTCTTAGACCCCATTGGTAAAACTCATTTCTCAGTCACCAGAACAGGCCAAATGTTTCCAGTGTTTCACGATATTTCATCAAAATCAATATGTTTCATGAAAACTATGTGATTTCAAATAATTTAGCTTATTTTTACAGAAATAATTTGAAAGTAAATGAAATAAAATGTTAGTGTTGTTTCTTTTCAAACTAAATATTTTGTTACAGGATAATAAAAAACTTCCTAAAAATCATGCCAACTCTTTTGGAGACAAACATTTTTATTTTTCAGTCAGATCTGTTAAATCACATACATTTGGTATTTGGGCCTGTGCATACCATAAGGTTGGTCCTTAGTTAAATCCTACAACATCATAGACAATGTAGTTGTGGAATCAAATGTTCAAAAAATTTTAGTCTCAGAAGTGTCAAAGCATTCCATGTTGATAAGAACTAGAGCAAGTCAGAACCCAGAATTTCTGTTCCATTAGGATTTCCAAAATGTCATTTTTTTTCTTTTATTCTCTACAGACCAAAATTCTGATAACTTTTTTTTTGTATAAAAAATCAAAACAACATTTGGACAGCCCAGTTCTCCAGTTGTCCTAGGAAGACAGATGATCCTTGTTGTAGATTCAGAACTCAGAAGACTTGAAAGAATGTTCTGCAAGGGACTGGTGGACAACAGCATGGTGTGCTGCCTTTCCAAAGCTAAGGGCTAGTCTACACTAATGCTTAAGTTACACCAGTTCAGTTATGCAAGTTATATAACTGAAGTTGACGTAACTGAGGTCGACTTGCAGCAGTGTCTACACCACACTATGTTGACGAGAGACGCTCTCCCATCAGCATAGCTTCTGCTTCTTGGGGAAGTGGTGTGCAGATGTTGACAGGAGATCACTCTTCCATTGACTTAGCATGTCTTCACCAGACTCACTAAATCAACATCGCTGCATCGATCGCAGCAGTGCTGATTTTGCCACTAGTGTAGACATGGGCTAAGACTGGGTGGCTTGGTAGTCTGAAGTGGTACAGAAAAGTCTTTCTCCAGAGCTTGGTTGGAATGTCTTCTTCACATGAAATAAAATAAGGCTTCTGAAGTCAACAGGCAAGGATCTATGGGAGTTAGTTCATAGTACAATAATGACATTGTGCTGTCGGATATCTCACAGTAGATGACTTCTGGGAACTTGGAAGCATGCTGAAGAAGAAGAATGTCCAAGCAATCTTCTCTGAGACCTTTCCTGTCCCATGAATGAAAGAAGAGTGAATGAAGAAGAGTGTGGAGGTGAATGGCTGGCTACGTAAGTCGTGTAGGGTACAGGGTCTTGGTTTTGTGGAACATCAGTCCACCTTCCATGGTGAGGGGGATATATAGTTTGGATGGAGTCACCTCAGTAGAAGTGGGACCAGTCTTGGGGACAGGCTGGCTAGAGTAGTCAGGAGGGGATTAAACTAATAGCAAAAGTGGAGGTTAAAAAGAGGGAAGATATGAGCCCTCAGAACAAAATGGAAATATAGAGAACAAACTTAATCAAGGAACCAAGGGACATGAAGAGAAGAAATTATTGAACTACTTGTACACGAATGCTAGGAGCCTGGGTAACAAACAAGGGGATTTGGAATTGTTCATTTATTAGAATAAATTTGATCTGTGGTATTACTGAAACTTGGAGGGATGAATAATGCAACTGGAATGTTAAAATCAATTATTTTAAGCTATTTAGGAAAGAACAAATAGGGAATGACACTCTAGGTCATAAATGACTTTGCTTGTTTCTGAGTTACTGATAACATGGAAGAAAATAATCTTAAATGCTTATGGATCAATGTCCTAACAGATAAAGCACAAGATGGAGTATTAGTTGGTCTCTGCCACAGACCACCAAATCACAACTGGGAACAAGATGACCACTCCTTTATGCACTTATCTATAATGTGCAGGAAAAAAAACAGTGTAATCATGGGGCACACCAATGTGAGTGACATATGCTGGAGGTTATTTGCTGTCAGTCCTAAAACATCCTTGTAATTGCTAAACATCATGGACAACAATTTCCTAACTCAATAAATGTTTCATTCTGCATGGGGTAGTCCTACATTAGACCGTATCCTGACAGATAAAGTGGAACTGATCACAGACCTAAAAATTAATGGTAACATAGGTACTAGTGGTTATCATTTGATTACATTTATAATGTGAAACCAGAATAAAGTCCGTATCAGTAATATATATATTACTCCTGAGGGAATTCTGTGCCAGTGTGCACTCAAAGTATTAATTTGTCCTGCTGAATTTTGTCCTCAGAAACTTTCTGCTCCAGAAGTGCTGCAGTTCCACATTTCACCCAGCAGAGGCAACTGTGGGGCCAGAACAGCCAGCAGCATGAATGCAGCTGGTTGTTCTGGCACAACAGTGGCCTCTGGTGGGAAAAAGGTGGAACTGCAGCACTTCTGGGGCAGAATGTAATTTCTGCGTGTGTGGGGGGGATGGAGGGGTATGCTGTGTGTGTGCAGTAGTGCAGAATTCCCCCAGGAGTAGAAATTCATCACAGTGGAGCCAAGTTAGGACAAGGTGGGGCTACTGGGAAGGGGGAGTCATACACTGGGGTTCAGAATGGCTAGTGGGGGGACAGATTGGGGCATGGGCTGAGGAGCTAGTGGGGTGACAACATTGAGCCAGGGGCTGACTAGGAGTGTGGATGCAAGGCCACATGGGGATGGGAGAGGGCAACTTCAGGGAAACATGGGGATGTGGGTGTGGGGACAGGGGCAGATATGCCTGACTGAATGGGAGAGGCTTGGAGTAAGCAACGGTCTGCATGGGGTAGGTGTCCCAACTCCCCTCCCCCAAATCCTGACACTCCTCCCCCCCAAAAACCCCTCTTCCATACTTCTCCCACCCATACCCAACAACTCTCCACTTTCACTCCAGGTTCATTCCTTCTCCTTCAGCTCCTCCATTACCCCTGACTCCCCCAAGACTGCTTCTGACAGGTGCAGGAAATACCATTTGATATTGTAATTTAAATGAATTACTTAAAGTTCTGTATTAATATGACTGCTAAGGAATCTATTTGTTAAAAAAACAATTACCTATCTATTTCATAGAACTGGAAGGGACCCAGAAAAGTCATCGAGTCCAGCCCCCTGCCTTCACTAGCAGGACCAAGAATCTTTTTTTATGTGTCTGTTTTTTTACAAACATACTAGCTGACAGAAATTTTGATATAAATTACCAAAATAACTGAAACTGGCATGATTATATTATGTTATTTTGACAAATAAAATATGCAGAATTTTGCAGAATTTTAAAATGTGTGCAGAATTTTTAATTTTTTTGGCACAGAATTCCCCTAGGTGTTTATATATGAAATTTGGTGCTTTAATGGGACCAGATTCACAAAGCTGAAAACAATTATGAGCCATATGAACAGAGAGGAAGAGTTTAATCATGAAAATGTAAATGATGCTTGGCAATCATTCAAAAAACACTTTACTAGATTCCCCTAAAAGCCACGATCCCACAACTGAGAAAAAATTTGCTGGTTTAAAAATGACCTATTTAGCGGGAAAGTGAAGGCAGCTATACAAATTAAGAACTAATAAGGGAAGAAAGGGAAGTTAATAGTAATGAATATAAAGTAGAAGTTAGGAATTGTAGAAAAATAATAAGGCAAACAAAGGCAAACAAGGAGAAAAATATGGCCAGCAGAGTTAAAGACAATAAGGAGTTTTTACAATATATTAAGAACAAAAAGAATCCTGCTAATGGTACTGGTCCATTAATAGATGGAAATGGCAGAATTATCAATGATAAGAACATAAAAACGACCATATGACTCAGACCAATGGTTCATCTAGCCGAGCATCCTCTCTGTCAACAGTGGCCAATGCCAGGTGCCTCAGAGGGAATGAACAGAACAGGTAATCATCAAGTGATCTGTCCCCTGTTGCCCATTCCCAACTTCTGGCAAAAATCCAGAAAAAGCATAAAGTGTTCAATAAATAATTGTGTTCTGAATCTGGGGAAAAACCAGATGATATAGTTTCATCATATGACAATAATAACACTCTTTCCATTCCACTGGTATCTCTGGAGGATGTTAAACATAATCTACTAAACTTAGATATTTTTTAAACCAGCAGGTCCAGAGAATCTGCATCTAAGAGTTATAAAATACCTGGCTGAAGAGTTCATTGGACAATTAATGCTGATTTTCAATAAATCTTGGAATACTGGAGATGTTCCAGAAGACTGGAAGAAAGCTAGTATGCCAATTTTTAAAAGAGGTAAATGGGATGACCCAGGTAATTACAGATCTGTCAACCTAACACTGAATCCTGGCAATCGGTTCTTGGTTGTACGCTATTTAGCATTTTATCAATGGCCTGGAAGAAAACATAAAATCATCACTGATGAAGTTTGCAGATGACACACAAATTGGAAGACGGGTAAATAGGGATGATGACAGGTCACTGATTCAAAGTGATTTGGGTGACTTGGCAAGCTAGGCACTAGCAAGCAATGTGTGTTTTTATGTGGATAAATGTAAATATATACTTCTAGAAACAAAGAATGTCGGCTGTACTTGCACAACAGGGGACTCTATCCTGGAAAGCTGTGGCTCTGAAAAAGATCTGGGGGTCCTGGTGACGCTGTGACCAAAAAATCTAATGTGATCCCGGATTGCGTAAATGGGAGGATCTTGAGGAGGAGTAGAGAAGTTGTTTTACCTCTCTATCTGGCAATGGTGCAATCGCTGCCGGAATCCTGTGTCCAGTTCTGGGCCCCACAATTCAAGAAAGATGTTGACAAATTGGAAAGAGTTCAGAGAAAAACAAAGAGAAATTAGAAAATGTGTCTCAAGGAGTTCAAATTATTTAGCTTAACAAGGAGAGGGTGAAGCGGTGACTTGCTGTCAATCTCTATTCAGGGAACAAGTATTTAATAATGGGCTCCTCAGTCTAGCAGATAAAGGTGTAATACGATCCAATGGCTGGAAATTGAAACTTGACAAATTCAGATTGGAAAAAAGGTGTAAAATTGTAAAATTTGAGCTTGGAAAAGAGGAGACTAGGGGCGATATGATAGAGGTATATAAAATCATGAGTGATGTGGGGAAAGTAGATAGGGAAAAGTTATTTACTAGTTCCCATAATATAAAAACTAGGGGCCACGAAATAAAATTAATAGGCAGCAAGTTTAAAACAAATAAAAGGAAGTTCTTCTTCACACAGTGCACAATCAACTTGTGGAACTCCTTGCCTGAGGAGGTTGTGAAGGCTAGGTCTATAACAGTGTTTAAAAGAGAACTGGCTAAATTCATTGAGGTTAAGTCCATTAATAGCTATTAGCCAGGATGGGTAAGGAATGGTGTCCCTAGCCTCCATCTGTCAGAGGGTGGAGATGGATGGCAGGAGAGAGATCATTTGATCATTACCTGTTAGGGTCACTCCTTCTGGGGCACCTAGCATTGGCCACTGTCGGTAGACAGGATACTGGTCTAGATGGACCTTTGGTCTGACCTAATATGACTGTTCTTATGTAACATTGAAAGTAATTAACCATTGGAACAACTTTCCAAGGCTCATGCTGGATTCTCCATTACTTATCATTTTTAAATCAAGATTGGATTGTTTTTTCTAACATATCTTCTCTAGAATATATTTTGGAGAAGTTCTCTGGCCTGTGTTATACAGTAAGTCAGAGTAGAGGATCACAATGTTCCCTTTGGGAATTGGAATCTATGAGTCTATGGAATCTGTGGTTTATGTTAAATTTTCTGATGGTGTTAACATGTTCCCATGGAACTGTTCTGTCAGAACATTTTTGACCGTTCTACTTCCAACACTTGAGAATGAAACATTTCATTTCAGTATCCCTTCAAAATCAAAAGAATTTGGTATTAATGAACATGTTCACTTAAAATGGCATTGAAACAATCATTTTAATGTCGATTTTTTCAGTTTATCTATTTAAAAATTAAATCTTTATTTGAAAATAAAATATTTTTGTTTTGATTTGTTTTTGGAAAGAGAAAAAAATGTTCTGATTTTTTTTAATGTCCAATCTAAATATATTTTTTTTATTTTCCAAGAGAAAATTGAGATATTTTGTCAAAATTGACATTTTCCCTTGGACAATTTTTTATTTTAACTATTCCACATTTTCTGGTATTAAGATGTGCCACGGAAAAAATATTAGCTTTCTCCTCCTAGCTCAATTGCATGTCTACCAAGAATGAGCTGCCCCTTATCATGCCACCTGGTTTTTCTTTGTTCTCTATTTTATGGTTTATTATGTTTTGACAGATTGTGAAATCAATGGTGAAGGGAAATCAAACTAATGTGAAGGAATTTGTTCTTCTTGGCTTCTCTGGCTCTCGGTATTTACTGATCTCGCTCTTCCTGCTATTCTTGTTCACCTACCTCTTGATGGCCATGGGAAACATCTGTAAACAATGCCTACATAATGGGCTAGTCCTGCTCCACTGAAGGAATAAATGTGGCTAGACACCTGAGGTCACTACATGGAGGGTATTTTGGTGCCTGAAGATGCACATAGACACATTGTCATCTAAGTCCCATTGAAATCAATGGGAGCTAGACATCTAAATAACTTGAAGATCTGGGCCTCAATGGGAGTTTCAAAAGTGCCAAAACATGATAGCCATGTAACATCCAATGGGAGTTAAGCACCTCATATGTTCAGGTGCTTAGGTTTCCGTCTGCACCTTTATGTACCTACACACCTGGCCTACAAGATAAAAGTGTGAGTAGGCACCTCGTGGTCTGGCTGCTGTTTCTCCTGCAGAGGATGCCTGGTACATGAGGAGGGAATGACAGATACTTTGTGTTTTATTTTACTTTCCTGTGTTTCAAGACAGCAAAATACTTTCTAACTTGATTGAGTGAGGGGAAACACCTCTTTCAAAAATGGTAATGGCTCTTTGAGAATGGAATGAAGTGTCTACTAGGCTTCAGTTCAGGGCAAGTGAATGAGACATGGGCACCTATAGTTCCTGATATCCCAGGTCAAACTGGGTCAGTTCCCCAGTGGATGTAAGTTAGAATTGCTCAGCTGGAATCAAAAGAGGTTTGCTAATTCACACAAGGTGAGGATCTGGTCCATGCAGTTTGACCAGGGTTGTAATTCCCCTCTGCGCCTCTGAAATTCAGGCACATGCTGTGTTCACATGGGACAGGATCCTACTCCTATGCCAGTTCAAATCTGGAATAACTCTCCTGAAGTCAGTGGAGTTATACCTGTGTAAGCCCAGTGTCAGTGAGTGGATGATCAGGGGAAGAGACACTGGTTTTTGGCCCACTGGAGTCAATGGACCTGATTCTTCTTCTCATTCACCCCAGTGTAAATCTGGAGTAACTCCACTGCAGTCAGTTTGGCTGAGTCCCTCTTACCCAGTCCAGAGTGAATCGCCCCTGTCTGTGCCTCAGTTTCCCCATCTGTAAAATGGGGGTAGTGACCCTGACTTCCTTGGTAAAGTTCTTTGAGAGCTACTGATTTTAATCCCATAATAAGAGCTAAGTGTTTTTCTCTTGGTTGGCTGCCTAAAGAATCTTTCCCACTGCGCTTTGTTATTCACCAAGCTCTTCTTGGGACTGGATCCACGAATAATAGATGGAGGTTTGAGAAGCAGCAAGAGCATGTAGAAATTGCTCAGAATTTAGTGCAGAAGAAATCTATGAAGGTAGCTGTGTGTGTTTACAAAACCCATGTGGGCATGTGGGAATTAGAGCCTGCTTCTCTGAGGATTGGCCCATAAGTTATTTGGTTAATGGCCCCTCAAGCAATTCCCTCTGTAGTTCTGAGAAAGTCTGTGAATTTCTCTGAAGATTATGACCCAAGGTGGCCTTCTGGGCTGATGAAATAAGCCATCCTGAGTCGAACACTTTTTCATTGCCTGAATGGAGCACATAAGAAGACAGTAGTATATAAAAGATAGATAGATAAATAGATGTCAGTGCCATAGAAGAGAGAGAGAGAAAGAAAGAAAGACAGCAGACAGTAGTATATAACATATATGTAGTTCATTTTCAGTTATAAGTATATACTAAGATATACTGATAATCTCTTAAGGATATTTGATGGTTGATTTCATTAGAGCAAGTTGTGTGCTTGAATCTTTTGAAAGTGTTCAGAGAAGCAGAATTATTGTCTGTTTTTAAAAAATAATAACTGTGTTGGTTTTTCTCTCCATGCTTAAGAGAGCACCTTTTTTCTACACTTGATGTGTTAGCAGTTATGTTTCATTCAGGATGCATCCACAGAACTGCCACCCACACAGTGAGTATTCTGAAAGGTCTTTGAATATCTACCCAGAATGCTTAGAAGTTACACCAGTTTAAATGAAATCAGAATGTGGTGGTGGTGTTATTATTCCTAGCATTCAAGTTAATACTAGTTTAGAGCAAATTGCACAAATCCCTCAGAAATTCAATGGATTTGGGTTCATAATTCCCTCAAGCATCTTAGAGCATGCAATCCTATGATTCTGCATTGCTCTCACTCTCCAGTATAAAAAACTATTAGGCAATTTTACCTGTGTTTTTAGTAGGTTCTGGTCAGTTTCTTTTTGCTGTCTTGCAGATTAATTGTAGTTCTGCAAACTATGCAGAGATACTTTATATCTTCCAAAATTAAACCATCTTCCCCCATTTATGGTAACTTTAGAGAAGAAAGAAAGAAAAGGAAAGAAAGAAAGATTCTAACCATTCTATCACCAATAGAATTATTTACTACATTCATGTCAGTGACTCTTGTGGGAACACCCTGAAGACAATGCAGTTTGCAGAAAGACTAATTAAACTGAAGAAAATGGGATCACACTTTATATTAGGGTTCCCTTTATAAGTCCTTTAGAAACATGCTTGGAAGCATCAAATTTTTATTGGTAAATGACGATAAACGTTGATTTCACCACACACCCAGAAAAATGACAAATATATTTTTATCCATAATCCAAATTAACAGGTAAGGAAGGAAAATGCTGCTTAAGGGTATTTGATTTGCTTATTTTGCCATGTGATCTTGACAGAGTTTCAGTTATAAATATTTAATGTTTTGAATCTCAACATTTACTGTCATTAAATAATTATTGTCTGACTCTGCTCCATGGTCTGGTCCACATAATGAACTGCAACTGTGAACATTTAATTGATAAATATGAAAATAAACACTTACAGGCGATAATATTGGGCAAATATGAAAATCTAAATCCATAAAAATAGAAAAGCAATGCTTTTAAAAATAAACATTGATATTAGCCATCAAAATTATGAGGAAAATGAATTCTTCCACGTCTATTGACAAAGTTTAATTGATTTTAAGCATGTAAAGACATAAGCATTATATGTTCCCAGAGTTATAAGCACATCAGTAGAAAGTTTCAGAAATGGTTATATATTGAGTTTATAAAGATATTTGGAGTGATTGGCCTCAGTACAAATTGGTTAAGCATTTATTAAAACTTCAATTATTAATCCTTTTCAAACCTGAAATATGGAACCTTACTATAGAGAATACCCAGAATTAGAAGTGAATAGAGTCTGGAAATCAGGGGTACCATCATGGTTACCAATGGTTCAGAGGAGGTATAAGTCAAATATGCACACATTATCATCAACAACAACAGAGGATTGTCCTTTAGATGTCCTTTAAGATGTCTCAAGGCAGACAGTCTGTTGATTCCCTCTTGGGCACCTGCATTGACCACTGTTAGAAGAGAGGATACTGGTCTAGGTAGACCTTTGATATGACCCGGCATGGCCGTTCTTATGTAAGTTATTTTTTCTGATGTTCTGGCTCTGTGGAGATAGTGTGTGCTAATAGCTTAGAACAGTGGTTATCAAACTTTGCTTTTCATGGACTACCTGAAAATTGCGGAGGGTCTCAGTGGATCACTTAACGATCGTTCCAAATGTTCGTACCCTTAGCTAACTATTCTAAGGCACTTTGGATAAAAGCGCTATATAAAAAAACCTTAATAATAATTAACATATTTTTATTCTACAAAAAAAGCACACAACTCATATTTTAATATCAGTAATCATACCTTTTTAATGTGATGGATGTGCCTTTCCTCCGCCGCAGCAGCCCCCAAGTTGGGGCTGGGAAGGAGAGTCGTCTCTCCCCAGCAGCCTCCACCCTGGATTTGGGGAAAGTTGCCTCTCAGGCTGCCGCAGTTCTGAAGTCCCAAATTTTCCCCACCAGCTTGTCTCACCCCACTGCCCCTCCTACCTACGCCATATTTCCTCCAAGGCCACAACCTCACCTTTCATGTGCGTCTTCTCAAGGGTCTAGGCACCTAATTAGTGAAGCCACACCTTCACGACTCCACTAATTAGATGGGCCTTCATTCTCTTCTGTGCAGCTGCTCAGGCGCTCACCTTAGAGGAAAATATCTGTGGACCACCTGAATGGAGCTCGCTTACCACTAGTGGTCTGCAGACCACAGTTTGAAACCTCTGGCTTAGAAAAAAGAACCAGGAATCAGAATGCTTGGGTTCTGTTTTTCAGCTCTGGGAGTGGGATGGAATCTAAGACTCGGAGGGCTAGGAGTCAGGACTCCTGGGTTCCATTCACAGCTCTAGAAAGGAAGTGGGGTCTCGTGGTTAGAGCAGAGGTCTGAGAGTGAGAAATCCAGAAGTCTGCATCTGGCTTTGAGAGGTGAGTTGGGCCAGTTTTCCTAGCTCTATGGGTGGAGCATAATCTAAGGCTGGGATTTTCAAAGGAAGTTAAGTGCCAATCTGCCATTGAAACTCTAGTTCTCAGAGATGACAACATACTCACATCTACTGAGAACTGAATATGCACTATTTCACATAAACTGTGTTCAGTATCCTGTAGGATACTGCTCTTTAATGTGATATGGGGGGGGTCTCATCAAGATAAGATACCTTTTTCCTAAGAGATAAGCTCTGGTTCAGCCATTAGCTACTGGGCTTTCATTGATGGGATTATCCAACCTGTATGATACAGGAGGTCAGACTGTATAATCCCGTTGGGCTTTAACAATAAAATATATTCTCTCTCTTGCTCTCTCTCTTGCTCTCTCTCTCTCTCTTGCTCCATGACTGCTCACTTTGTTGTCAACAATGAGCTACAATTAATCAAGTCACCTGTTTCTTTGTCTTCCTTTTATGGTTTCTTGTGTTTTAACAGGGAGAGCACCCAATGGTGAAGGGAAATCAGACCAATGTGAGGGAATTTATTCTTATGGGGTTCCCTGGCTCTCAGTATGTGCAGATCTCTCTATTCCTGCTTCTCTTTTTCACTTACTTCCTGACGCTGATGGGAAACATCACCATCATCTCCTTAGTGGGGACTCACCGCCGCCTGCACACCCCGATGTATTTCTTCCTCTGCAATCTCTCCTTCTTAGACATTTGGTTCACTACGGGGTACATTCCCAAAACTCTTGCTCTCCTAGTGTCCCAAAGCAAAACCATTTCCTTCCCCAGTTGCCTCCTGCAGATGTACTTTGTCTTCTCCTTCGGCTGCACTGAATATCTACTTCTGGCAGTCATGGCCTATGATCGCTATCTGGCCATATGCCACCCATTGCGCTATAGCTCCATCATGAACAGCACATTCTCCATTCAACTGGCTCTTGGATCATGGGCAAGTAGCTTCTTGACTATTTCTGTACTGGCGTTTCTGATCACCAGATTGTCCTTCTGCGACTCTACCATCATCAACCATTTTTTCTGTGATGTAGATTCTTGGATAGTGCTGTCCTGCACAGACACGCGCCTCGTTGAGATGGTATATATTACTATCTGCTTTATTGTCGTCCTTGGGTCCTGTGCCATCATCCTGGTCTCCTACATTTACATCATCTCCACTGTCCTGAGAATCCCATCTGCCCAAGCCTGGCAAAAGGTCTTTTCCACTTGCTCTGCCCATCTCACCGTTGTGGTTATATGGTACGGCTGCTCCATCTTTCTGTATGTCAAGCCATCCAAACAGAACTCGCTGGAAATGAACAAAGTTGTCACCCTCTTGAACACTATCATGACACCATTGCTTAATCCTTTCATTTACACATTAAGGAACAAAGACATTAAAGAAATCTTGAGAAAGGCATTCAGTAGGACATAGGGTGACCAGACAGCAAGTGTGAAAAATCGGAACGGGGGTGGAGGGTAATAGGAATCTATATAAGAAAAAAGACCCCCATATCGGGACTGTCCCTATAAAATCGGGACATCTGGTCACCCTAGTCCAATGCCCTGGATATAATTGATTTAGGCAGGAAGTGAGGGGAAATCAAGTGGGAAATGTTGATATTTTGACATTTGTTTTCATTCTAAATCACAGCGGAAACAAGTATTTTCCAAATGTCTTTTGAAATGGAAATTGCAAAACAAACCCATTTCAAACCATTTGTTGTGGAGGAGGGGAATCAAAACTCCACTTCAAAATGTAATGTTTGTTTTGCAATTTACTTTATTATTCCATGTATTAGTTTAACATTATATCATGACATGTCACGGTATAAACCCCCACTCTGAACCTTAGCGTCCAAAAGATGGGGTACCAGCATGAATTCCTCTAAGCTCAATTACCAGCTTAGTACTTGTAGCGCTGCCACCAATCAGGAATTCCAGTGCCTGGTACACTCCGGTCCCCTCAAAACCTTTCCCAGGGACCCCCAAGACCCAGTCCCTCTGGATCTTAACACAAGGAAAGAAAACCCTTTCCCTCACCGTTGCCTCTTCCAGGCTTCCCCTCCCTGGGTTACCCTGGAAGATCACTGTGATTCAAACTCCTTGAATCTTTAAACAGAGAGGAAAATTCACCTTCCTCCCTCCTTCTTTCTCCCCCTCCCAGACTCTCCCTGAGAGAGACAGTAATCCTAACACAGAGAGAAATTAGCCTCCCTCTCCCCCTTCCCTCCTTTCTCCCCACCAATTCCCTGGGGAATCCAGACCCCGTCCCCTGGGGTCTCACACCAGAATAAAAAAACAATCAGGTTCTTAAACAAGAAACTTTTAATTAAAGAAAGAAAAAACAGTAAAAATTATCTTTGTAAATTTGAAATGGAATAGGTACAGGGTCTTTCAGCTATAGACATTGGGAATACCCTCCCAGCCTAAGTATACAAGTACAAATTAAAATCCTTTCAGCAAAATACCAATTTGAACTCCTTCCAGCCAAATACACATTTGAACTCTTCCCAACCAAATACACATTTGCAAATAAAGAAAACAAACATAAGCCTAACTCGCCTTATCACCTAGTACTTACTATTTTGAATCTATAAGAATCTGTATCAGGGAGATTGGAGAGAAACCTGGTTGCACGTCTGGTCACTCTCAGAACCCAGAGAGAACAACAACCAAAAACTAACAGCACACACACAAACTTCCCTCCCTCAAGATTTGAAAGTATCCTGTCCCCTGATTGGTCCTCTGGTCAGATGACAGCCTGGCTCACTGATCTTGTTAACCCTTTACAGGCAAAAGAGATATGAAGTACTTCTGTTCCATTAACTCTTAACTATCCATTTATGACAACATGTCAGTAGTGTGCACTCTACGGCATGCCTTATTATGTCAATTTTTCACAATATAACAATAAAAGACTCAAAATATTCTTTTCTTTTCTCATTTATTTTTTCTCTTCCCTTTTTCCTTTTCACAAACAAAACAAACCACTGATGCAATGGGGAACACCACTGCATTTTGCAACTGGACCATAGGCGCAGACTTCCCCGGTAGCCGGGGGGAGTGCTCAACCCCTTCCCTGACCCAGGCCCTACCTCCACTCCACCCATTCCCCCAGACCCATGCCCCTACCCCTCCTCTTCCAACCCCTGCTCTGCCCCCACCCGACCTCTTCCCCTCCTCTTACCTCCCCCTCCCCTGGCTTCGCTCCATCCCCACTCCTTCCCCTCCCTCCCGGGGCCCCAGGCACAACATGAAACAGCTGTTTGCGGTGGGCGGGAGGAACTGGGAGGGAGGGGGAGGAGTAGATCCGCGGGGCCACGGGTGGACGAGAGGTGCTGGGGGAGCAGGGGGTGGGGGGGGAGCTTGGCTTATGGTGGGTGCTGAGCACCCACTAATTTTTCTCCGTGGGGGCTCCAGGCCTGGAGCACTCACTGAGTCGGCACCTATGAGCTGGACTCCATAGTGAACAAGATAAGAAATTTTTCAGTCTTTTGGTTCTTTTCACAGCACTGCCAGGTACTTGCAATGAGTTGGGATTCTGCACTTCACCTTCTCCATCTGGCACTTAACCTATTTGAGAATCACACGTGAACCTTGCTAGACATTCTTATTTCAAAAAAAACTAGAGATGTCTGTGTCTATGGACCTGATCCCCCTCCCTCTCATTTTCTCTAGTCTAAATCAGGAATAGCTCCCCTTACCTCAATGGGTCAGATCCCAAGCAGGTGCAAATTGGCCATACCTCCCAATGGGGCCAGTTTCCCAGCTGGTGTGAATCCGCATAGTTCCAGTGCACACAGTGGGGCCACCTCCACTAAGACCAAAAGGATAAAATGCCCAGCTGGTGTAAACTAATAGAGTTATTTCAGTCAACAGCAACTGAATACCTGGCACAATCAGCAGTGCCCGACTAAGAACTATTCACTGGGCCGATCCTGCCAGCTGTTACTGAAGAAAGTACTTCTTACCCCAGTGATCTCATTGCTACCAATGAAACCACTGGTGTCAGCAGACCTACTCACGTGAGTAAGGATTTTCAGGATTAGGCCCATCTGAGGGTGTGCAGGACTCAACGCCTGACTAATGTGGTTAACAGAAGGACAAACGACTGACCGGATAGTTCACTCGCGCCAGTTTTTTGCACTGATTTCTCTCCAATAACTTCAATGCAGCAACATGGGATTTGCCTCAGTGAAAGTGATGGGAGAATTTGGCCTGATCCTTTCTCACAGCCAGACCAAGCCTAAGGGAGTTAGACATCCACCTGGGATTCACAAAGGAGCTTAAGGGAATCTGGGTCTCAATTCCCATTGAAATTCAATGGTAGGTGGGTAGCTAACTGCCTTAGGCACTGCTGGAAATCACACCCCCTGGTAGCCTTGAAAATTACAACTTGTGTGTTTTGGATGTGCTGGATCAGGCTGGTCAGATAAAACACACGTGCTTAACTTGAACCTTATATTCATCCACAGGGCATATATATAGTGTGGGCAGCATCCTAGATATGTTCTAGGAATTATTTTGGAGAAGTTCTCTGGCCTTTGCTATTCAGGGGGGCTGACTAGATTAGCACAATGGTCCTTCCTGGCATCAGAAACTATGAATCTAAGCACTGCATTCTCCCCCATCTCTTTATCCTAGTCAGTGTCCCCCAGCCCTAACGTAGAGGGATGATCTGCCTTTCTTTAGAGTACCACAAATCACCCTTGATCGAAAGGAATCCCCATGGTGAGTTGCTACATCTCTCTGTTAATGCAAAGCGACATTCATCCATGAGCAGAGTCAGCATATAGCCAATTAAGCCCTGGAAATAGGACTTCTATGATCCCCATGAAACAGTTGCACCAAAGCCACAACTTTGGGATGACTTGGTAAGAGGAAGCTGGATTTACTGGACTTTAGCGGTGCATAGACCTTGTGTTTTACAGACATTGGCTTTGTGTTTTCAGAAATAAACTTTTCATAAGAAAAAAACTTACAATTTATCTCCTCCTTTGTCTCAGTGCCTATTATTTACCACCATCATATACAGTCTATTTACTCCTTTTCCCCATTCCCAAACCTATGTCCGTTTCTCAGTGAAGTTTAAGGCTGGCTGACCATGTTGCCTTCTTGTGGTAATTATATATATTTGGCTAGGAGCTTCAAAGCACTGTAGGGGAGATGAAATGATTTGCTATTAAAGTGTCTAGCTCCTTAGGCTGTTTTGAAAATAGGGGCTTAAATCTATCCCTTTTTTATTCACTGTTGCTGAGATTGGATACCTAAACCCTGTGATAACCCATTGCTCTCATTGTTACGCACTACGGAGCCTTGCTTAAGGGCTGACCCAGCCAAGTGTTAGCGGGAGCTCGTTACAGAGAGTGAACTTCAGGGAGCTTTTCCCAGGGGGAACAAAGCAGCATTTAAACAGGTTTCAGTTCTCAAGAAATCCACTGTTAGTCTTGGAGTCACCTTTGTTCCACTTCCACAGATAACCCTACATACCTGGAGTGGTTTCACTGCTCCAGGGAAAGGGTGCAAGAGTCAGGATAAGCTCTACCCTGACATCTGGTGGTGAATTGTGGCAAGTGTGGAAAAGAACTTCAGGGGCTTATCTTGTTTGCATAGGCACACCCAACTGCCTAGCATGAGCCCATAACAGCCCAAAATGGTCACTTTGGCTGCTGTGGGATCCCCAGTTTCTCTGTTATTGGGGCAAGAGGAATAAAGTGTTGTTACCCTGATCATGTAAATCAAAGACAATGACACTGTTTTATGACAGAGGGTCTCACCATCAACTAAGTAGCACTCGCTAGACAAGGGACATGGGTTCCAAAACCCAGTGAATTGAGAGAGGCTGGGAGTTGGTATTTGTATTTAGTGGTGGGGGCCTCTTGTGTGAGCCTGAAACATCAAGTGTAATGCTTCTTCTCTCCACTGTTAAATATCAGAGTTAATTTTGATTCTATTAGGAGTTTAGTTACAGGATGCTGAACTGACTTCAGTTTGGGCCAATGGTGCACCAGGAGTGGGTCTTTTCTGTTACAAGCTGAAATTGCTAAAGTTATTAAGAGCTGAGATCACTGAGTGCTGTGTTAGCTAGTGAGGGAGCCTGAACCTATATTGCTAAGCAGCTAGTGGAGCAGTGTTTGGGATGGCTGGTGGTGTGGCAGAGCAGAGAAGTTTGTGGGATGGTTGGAGCGGCTCACGGAACAGTGAGAGGCGCAATTTATGAGGACAGCTGGAGTGGCTCATGGGATGGCTGGAGGAGCGGAGCGGCTGGTAGAGCACTTCATGGGATGGCTGGTGGTGTGCAGTAGTAGCACAGCGGACCAGTTTGTGGGATGGTTAGAGCGGCCCACGGAACAATGAGCAGTGCAGTTTGTGAGGACAGCTGGAGTGGCTCACGGGAAGGCTGGTGGAGCGGAGCGGCTCATGGTGAAGGCTGCAGCAGAACCCCACGGAGAGGTGGGGCAGTTGGCCTTGGACCACATAAGATGCCCCTTAACACTCCACATGCTCCCCCATTTCCACCCAGGTGTGTGGGGTTAAAACTCTGCAGATAAATATTTGAACGCCGGGGCTACACTGACTGGGGACAGAGATTTTTGAGTTGTGGGACTTTTGGGACCTTGGGTGATTCTTGGGTTGCTGGACTCAAGAGACTTTTAGGGTATTGGACCTTGGGGACTTTGGGTGATTTTTGTGTTGCTGGACTCAAGAACCAAAGGGAAAGGACATGACCCAGTTTGCTGGGGTGGGTCTTGGCTCATGGTTTGGTCTATGAACTCTAGTTGTGGTGTTTTCCCAATGTAATGCTGATGTAGTTTACCTCATATTATTAAACATTTTTGGCTATACCAAGACTCTGTGCTTGCAAGAGGGGAAGTATTGCCTCTCTGAGGCACCCAGGGGTGTGAGTAAGATTTGCCCAGGTCACTGGGTGGGGGCTTGAGCTGGTTTTGCATTACGCTGTTGGGAGGGGACCCCTATATACTGAACCCGGCCCTTGATGCTATCAATTCGGCCTGGCAGAAGGGTTACACATAGACATATTGGATGCTGGAGATGCTGATTACAGACCCAGATAGACAGGCTAGGTAGCCAAATCCATACATCAGTAGGTAAACTAAGAAAATAGAAAGAGAAAATCACAAGTCAGAATGATCTCAACTTATGTTTGATCCATGTTTAAAAGGCAGATGAGTTGATTCATATTTTTATTACTTATAATCTTTCTATTGTTTCAATTTCAAAGGACCAGATGTGGCTCTACTTGTCTAAGGGTGGATCTGTCTGAAGAGTCCCCTTGACTTCTGCCTGGATGCAGCAGTCTTCTCCCGCACAGTCAGTTACAGCGCAGGGGCCATGGCTGGCAACCCAGCTACTTTCGCTCGCTCACCACAACAAATGAGATCAGTTGGTGCGCGTTAGCCAGTGTGTGTGTGTGTGTGTTAGGGGGTTGCAGAGCATTCTCTGAAGCAGGCACTTAGCTTTGGAATTCACTTTGCACAGAATCTGCCTGTGGTGGCATTCATATTCTAACACAAGATCTCCTTTCTTGAGTGTTTGTCTGATGAGCTGATAGTGGGGAAAAGATTTAGTTTGTGTCTGGGAGGCATTCGGGGTTAAACATAGATGTGACATTGGACAGAACACTGGCTTAATTCCCAGTTCCACTAGAAATCAATGTCAAAATAGCCACTCGCTTCCAAGAGGGCAGGAGAGATTCTCTTATGTGTGAGCAGCCTGATATTCAGACTTGCGGGACACTGAGTCAGAAGTGCCAGTGGGTCAGATTTTCAAAGGAAGTTACGTTTCAGGCACAAAAGATTTAAGATTTAAGCACAAAATTCCCGTTAAAGTTCAATTGGACCCTTCTTTTTTAAATCATGTCAGCTTGCCTAGACAGTGTTTGCTGGGCACGTTACTTTATGATTATTATGAATGTCTCTCTGTATTACGTATGGTGGATTTTTAAAAAAGAAATAGCTTTTACACCATACTAAATCTTTAAGCTGAAAAAGGAGAAAGCTGCTGACTAAAATGTATCCGCATGAGTCACCAATAAATCCTGGCTGAATGGACTCAGTAGATTTGGGTAGTCAGGACTTTTGTTAAACCCTCTGCAGATTTTCTGCATTTTAGGTGCTCAAATTTATTCATTCTCCTTTGACATTCTATTCGTTTTTCATTCCTCTCAGTACCTCATTTCTTTATTTCTTTGATCTTTCTGTGTATTCCTCTGTTGTGGTGAATTGTAATTTTTTCCTCTCATTTTTAATCTGTTTCACTGTCTGATTATGTTGCACAGTCTCAGACCAGATTTCCTTCCAGTAGCGCTGAAACTCTTCCACCTTGCTTATTAGCTCTCTATTTTTGCCTATTCTGTTTTTAACATCCATCAGATCAAATAATCTCCTAGGGTGTCTGGTGAAGAGACCGTTCTCTTGGTACTAATAACTTTGTGCTCAATATCTTTCAGGCCTATAACTCAGATGGCTCAGCCTTCATTTACATTGCCCCTTCACAACTCTCTCATCCAGTTGCTCTCTCCAAGGCCGTTTGCTTCTCTTGTCTCTTCAGATGGTTTTTCTCATGCATCCCATAGGCTGATATAAAAGCTTACTCTTCTGCTTTAACTTTCATTGCCATGAGGATGGCTCACATCCTCAGATGGCTTGATCCTAAACTGATGAGCTATCTGCATGCAGTTCTACATGACTAGTCTCCCCTTTCAGGTTTTCATTTGCATAAATTCTCCTCTTTGGAATAAAGCTCTCAGTTGTGCAGTTAGTCTATGCTTCGTCATTTCTTTCTCTGTTGTCATTTCTCTCCTTCCAGTGTTGGAGCATTTGTTTGCTCCAAGCTCTCTCTTCTGGTTTTGCCAAAAGACAACCTCACATCACTTTCTAGTTTATAAGATGAGTCCTTTTCCCTCTCTTGTTGCAAACGATCTCTGGTTGTTTATTTGAACAGTTGAATGATACATTGGTTTGCCCACCTCCACACAACACACCCTGATAGGGGAGGAGGCAGTCAACCAGATAAGTTCATCTGACCCCCACTTTATGTCATTCATAATATTTATGAATTACCTGTATTTTCCATATTAGTTTGGGTTCACAGTCTATACACTGCTAGGTGGCAAACCGGAATTTCTAGGCCTCGGAGGTTTCTTTCACTTCCTTCACCTCCTCCTCATCTTCTTCATCTTTGTCTTATTCTAGAATCCTAGAAATGTTAATAAGCATCCATCCAATAAAATTCTACAGATAGTACATTCTGTATTTTTTGTAAAGGTATTTATAGAATTGGCCAGATCCCATGCTGGAGTAAATCATCCATAGCTCCATAGGAGTCAATGGGCCAAATCTCCAGCTGGTGTAAATCAAATGTAGCTCTGTTGAAGTTAGTGGGACAGATGAAAGAGCTATTGGACCAGAGACAGAGAGCAAGAGCATGAATGACTGTATATGCTGGTGGTTAGAGTGCTCACCCTCCAATACAGAAGGGAGAGTATCCAGTCCTTCTGCTCCAAAGCCTCTTTTATTATTTAACCCCACAGTGGAACAGCTTCAATAGGAGAGACTGGGACAGTCATAGGAGCCCCTCAATGTCACAACTGAGCAGGGTTTTTGTGAATACCAATGGGATTTGATTCTGAGATTTAGGCACCTAAGATGGTAGGTAGGTGCCAAAGTCCTTCTGCGCAACTAGCCCATTTTGTCTATTTACTGAACACATTTTATAGGCTGTAGTCGGCCTCACTTTACATTCATCCTTTTGGTCAGATGATTTTGACAAGCCATTTCAATTAACTTCTATGTGTTAATTTCATTATTTTTTTAATAATCTGACAGATCAGATTTCCTCAGAGAGCATCAATGGGGAATCAAACCAAAGTGACCAAATTTATTCTCCTGGGACTTTCCAGTGACCCAGCAATGCAGATTTTCCTATTCCTGGTGCTTGTAGTTATTTCTGTAATCACTCTCATAGCGAATGTGGTGATCATACTGGTGATAAGGGCTGATCCTCACCTTCACATCCCCATGTACTTCTTCCTGTCTTATTTATCTTTTGTCACTATCTGCTATTCCTCAGCCATAATACTTAAGATGTTGGTTATTTTCCTAGACGAGAACAAAACCATTTCTGCTGATGGCTGCTTTGCTCAGATATTCTTCATTTTACTGCCAGCTGGTGCTGAAATATTTATTCTCCCAGCAATGGCGTATGACTGCTATGCTGCCATCTGTGACCCATTGAGTTACATGGAGCCCATGAGCAAAGGGATCTGTGTTCTGTTGGTGAGTAGTGCATGGGTAATAGGCTTCATAAATGCCCAGCTTAACACAGGTTTTGCCCTCAGGTTGCCCATCTGTGGCCTCAATCAGATCAGCCATTTCAGCTGTGAGCTCCCTCCCCTGTTGCATCTGTCCTGCACTGATACCTTCACTAATCAAGTGGTGCTTCTCACTTCTGCTGTGATACTTGGATCTAGCTCCTTCCTCTTCACCCTGATCTCCTACATTCACATCATTTCCGCTATCCTGAGGATATGCTCGATGCAAGGCAGGCGTAAAGCCTTCTCCACCTGCAGCTCCCACTTGATTGTGGTTGGTTTAATGGTACCTGATGGGTTCTTTCCAGTACACAAAACCCAGCTCCTCTGTGGCTCTGGATGAAATGTTCTCCGTTCAGTATAACATCTTGACTCCAATGTTAAACCCCATCATCTACAGCCTGAAAAAGGAGGAAGTGAAAAGAGTACTAGGGAAAACATTGGGGACATGGATGTTTCTCAAGTAGCATTGATGACCTTATTTAATTTAATGTTATTTATTTTTAAATCCGAAAGCATAGAATTGTGGATAACTAGTGTTTGAGACGTTCTCAGCTCAGGTAATGGACACACACACTGGGACAAAACCACAGCTGGTCTAAATCAGTGTGGCTCCATTCAAGTCACTGTGCCAGATACCTAGTGGTACAAGAGTAACTGAAGCAAGGGTGACTGGATCCTGGGTCTCCTACTTCCAGAGTGTGTGCTCTGAGTATCAGGCTGTAGAATCATTCACACATTCCTGTCTTTCAATAGCTCTTTAATCTGGCCCAATGACTTCAGGGGAGCTCTGACCAATTTATACCAGCTGGCGATCTGGCCAATTCCATAAAAAGAATCTCCTCATCTATCAATTTCTGTTCTTTTCTTTTTCACTAAATTGTTGGAAACCCCATTTAATATCGATAGTATTTTACTGAATTCTATCCTATTAAAAAGCTCAAGCATTTTAACTAATGATAATAATAATTAATACATAATCTAATCAGTGGAGCCAATGGGTTTCCTCCCCAGGTAGGGCTAGATCCATTTGTGACATTGCACCCCATACTCTTCCTAGAAACATTATTATAACATGATTTTGGTATAACTAATATGCATTTTACACAAGATGGTTCATGTAAGATCTCATTGGAAAGGTTGTGATTTGCTGAACATGTTTATCCTATTTGTATGCACATAATATGTCTGTATCTGAAGTTAGTAATATTAACTGTGTAACTATTATAACTATGTTTGTACTTGGAGAACGCCCATCAGACAGAATGCTATCAGCCTGGAGGGGCCATTAGGGGGAACAATGGGACTTGGAAAATATTAGTCTCTCTCCCTCCTGAGAAGCTTCCTGAGATGCTGCTTTGACAACATTAGGTCAGGTGGTCATGTCAGCCGGTACAGGTTCCCATCTTGAGCTGGTATTTTTACACTGGAAGGGTCTGGAAAGCAAAGGATTCCTGCCTTATGTAAATTCTATTTAAAGCTGGGGAGTAAGTGGATCTTGGTTCACTCTTCACTGAATACCCACCCAAGATGACAACTGGAAAGATCTGAGAAATAAAGATGGGGGGAGAAGTCTGGACCCAGGCAGGGCTGCCCAGAAGGGAGGAGGGAAGTGGGGCAATTATCCCCAGGCCCCGGGCTCCGCAGAAGCACCCTGCAAGAACATCTGAGGCTCCCTCCTCGGCCTGGCATGACCCCGCCTCCACCCCTCTCCGGAGCCTCAGCGCATCCAGGAGTGTCCATTGACAGCTGCAGTGTGGCTCCGGCGGGGCCTGAGCTCCTCCCCACTCAGAGCTGCATGGTAAGGGGGCAGGGCTGTGAGCTCCAGCGGGGCCTGATCTCCCTCCCCTCGGCCTGGAGCTCGCAGCCCCGCCCCCTTACCACGTGAGACTGAGTGGGGAGGAGCTCAGGCCCGCCGGAGCCATGCTACATCTGTCCAGGGACACTCCTGGATGCACTGAGGCTCCAGGTGAGGGGGAGCCAGGGGTAAGGGTCCGGGGCCAGAGGGGTTGGATAAGGGGCCAGGAGTCTCGGGGACAGGGTGGGGGCAGAAGTTGGAGGCGGTGGTCAGGGGATAGGGAATGGGGGAGGGGTGGATCATGGGAGTTCTGGGGGTCTGTCAGGACTCAGCGGCGGGGGTGGATAGGGGTCAGGGCAGTCAGGAGACAGGGAGCAGGGGTCGGGTCCTGGGGTGGTGGTTGGGGGGGAATCTCTGGGGGATGGTGAGGGGACAAGGAGCAGGATGGGTTGGGGATTCTGAGGGGGGCGGGCAGTCGGGAGGCAGGACGTGGGTGGGGATCGGATAGGGGGCAGGGCCAGGCTGTTTGGGAGGAACAGCTTTCTCTACTCTAAAGCTCATTCAACAGTTTGAAGCTCGCAGAAGTGCCAAGCTGTTAGCTTTTCCATTAGGGCTACCATCCCTTTCACTTCTCAAATTCCAAATTATAGTCTATATTTAATTTCAGTGCCACAGGGAGATTCATGTCAGGGGAGGGTAGCTTCATTTAAAATTAGCTACTGAAGGAGAGATCACATGAGAAGAGCAATATCCTTCCCAACCCTACCAAGGGAGACCCCCCTTCCCCTACATTCCATGAGGCTTCAGAGGGGTTAATTCAGTGGTTCTCAAACTTTTGTACTGGTGACCCCTTTCACATAGCAAACCTCTGAGTATGCCCCCCGTTTATAAATTAAAAACACTTTTTCATATATTTAACACTATTATAAATGCTGGAGGCAAAGCGGGGTTTGAGGTGGAGGCTGAGAGCTCGCGACCCCCAGTAATAACCTCGTGACCCCCTGAGGGGTCCTGACCCTCAGTTTGAGAACCCCTGGGTTAATTTAATTTTAGCACCCTGTGTCCATTCACATGCATGTGCTATTTTGAGCATTTCAGTTTTCACAACATAGGCTCATCCCAGATTCTGGAACAAGCTCAAATGCTCAGTTCATGGAGTATGTACATAAGCTATACTAAAGACAAACCCACAGTAACCGTCTCCAGTTTGTTAGGGACCCCATGGAGCCAGTCTCTAGGAAACAGATAAATGCATGGAGGTTAAGTCCATTAATGGCTATTAGCCAGGATGGGTAAGGAATGGTGTCCCTAGCCTCTGTTTGTCAGGAGGTGGAGATGGATGGCAGGAGAGAGATACTTGATCATTACCCATTAGGTTCACTCCATCTGGGGCACTTGGCATTGGCCATTGTCGGTAGACAGGATACTGGGCTGGATGGACCTTTGGTTTGACCCAGTATGGCTGTTCTTATGTTCTAACCTAAATGAACCCAAAGTTATGGTGACATATATGAGTCAAGGAAGGCAGAAGAGTATCAGAAACCTGGCAAAATCTCTGACTGGATGGGCTCAGGTATTTGGTCACAAGCTGAGGTGGTTCAAAAGTTTTGGATTTTTTTTAAGCAGAATTTTTTTATTGTTTCTTTAAACAATCAAACATAGCAAGCAGCAAATATTTGGCCACACACTTCTGAAACCCCAAACCATATTCAGGTTTTGGCAGACTAATTTCAGCTTTTCAATTAAAAAACCACAACAAATTTTGAAGGAAAGCAGACATTGTGATTTGTTTCTGCTTTTTAAAAACCCCTAGTTTTCCATCCAAAAAAAGTTTTTACTGAAAATATTTGTCCAACCCTTTTAATGAGCTTTAGTGCCTTTTAGCACTAACTGATGCAGAGAACCAGTGATACCTTGTAAACAAGTTTTCTCAAAACTGGGTTTGTGCCGAGATGCGGAAGGTTTATTTTTCCCAGATGTACATCTTTTGCTGTATTGGGCACTATATGCCTATTTATACGAACATGCGTGTTTCCTCTAAACCTATCAAATTGAAAAGTGAGATATACAAGATGTTAATTAGACCTGAACTTTTTAGGGCCCTGAATTCTGGGCACTGAGGAAGAGACAAGAGCAGATTTTGAATACAATGGAAATGAAAATGTAAAGATGGGTGCTTGGAGTTACATGGCTGGTCCATTATTTCAAACTAGTGAAGTAGGAGAAATGTGAAGGTGGTACCAATTAAAAAAAACCTGAGGGAATCCAGGTGTAGATGGGTTGGCCATGTGAAAAGAAAATTGGAAGAATGTATAGGAAACAGGGAGTTTATCCTAGAAGTGGAGAGTAAGAGAAGGGTTGGGAGACCCAACCTGGATGGATGGATGTCATGCAAAAGGATATTATTAGCTGCACCGTCTCCAAGGAATTGCATTCAAGACAGGGAGTAAGGCTGCAGGAAGGTTTGAGTTGAATAAGTGCAGCAAGGGGTTCAGACACTGCATTGCAAGAGTATCATTGTGACAGATACGATGGTGTCCTGTAACATCCTGGACAAATCTTATTGAATTAACTTTTACATCTTTGGAATTCATTATATTAAAACTGCAAATGTTTATGTACTTTTGTAGGATTACATGGAGCTTTAGGAGGAAGACATGAATTGTGCAATCTCTGGCAGATAGTGGGGATATCAAAGGCCATTTGGGGACAATACGCATGAAGTGGATCTTCAAGAAAATTGTTGGTGGTGAAGATTATGCAAATGACTCACCTGGAAACCTTTTGAAGCTACACTTTGAGCAGATACTGACTGTCTGGCTGATTATGTAAGCAACGTCTCTTTAAAGAGCAAAACTGGAGAAATCAATGACTTACAGAGTAAGGAGTAGTTCTTGGTCTGGGCTGAGGATGTGATGAACTTGAAAAGATAGGAAAACCCCTGGGTAGTGATTGAAGAACAGCTCTGCCAGAGCCCTGCACACATATTTAATCTCATCTAATCTCATACTTCACTAGAAGCTAAATTAGTTTGGCTTTGCTCTTAAATTGCAGGAACAGAATCTGTCTGATTTACATGCTCCTGGTTTTCTCAGATTTTCCAGTGTGTCCATGAAATGGTCAGTATGGTTCCCACAGTGTGACCCAGCCTGTTCAGACTGGTTCCAGTGCTCCCCAGCGGCAGAAGGCTACAGACTTTAAGGCATTGCCTCTCAACGTCTATTAAGACTATGTCTACACTGTGAGCAAGAGGTGTCAGTCCCAGTTCATCCAACCAGCATTCCAAAATTAGCAGTGTAGCAATAGTATCACAGGCTGCAGTGAGTGGAAGCTCAGGCTATTTTCACTGAGTAGAAACATGCCTGAACCCAATGGGTATGTATTTGACATACCTTGCCCATGCCAATGTCTGTATTTCATTGAATCATAGGACTGGAAAGGACCTTGAGAGGTCATCTAGTCCAGTACCCTGCACTCATGGCAGGACTAGGTATTATCTAGACCGTTCCTGACAGGTGTTTAGGTGTTCAATAGCTACACTACTATTTTAAGTGATCTACCTCACTGAGAGCTAGTGTGAGTATGTCTACATGATCTGGGAATCACACCCCTAGCTGATTGTGTAGACATACACTAAGTGTAAGGTGTTAGTCAACTATTGGAAAGGGCCTCCTCCTTCTCCCTCTAGGGAGATAAGTTCTACAACCCAGAGAGACCTGTTGTGTGAAATGCCGATTCCATTGTACCACAACAGTAGTGACAGATTCTGAAATAATCTTAACAATTACTAAAGGGAAACCCCATGTGCCAGACTTGATAGACAGACAGGTTTACTGAAGAATGAATAGAGTGACCAAAGGATGTTACCACTGTGTTTATCGACTTTGCAGCCAGTTTTGACTCACTGCATCAACTAGCGCTGTGGATACCGCTTCACAAGTGTGGGGTGCCTGAGGGCTTAGTGTGCCACACAGAGGAACAGTACCATGGTACATTCACCTGTATGAGGGTCAACGGTTGTATTACAGACTGGTTTTCAGTAGAATCAGGGGTGCATCAGGTGTGCAATCTCTCACCCTTTGGTATTTAATGATATAATAGATGATCTGATGACTGAAGCCCAAGGAGGAGGTTCACTATTTAAAGATTCATCTTTAATGGATCTTGAATATAATATGAGAATGATATTTCCTTAATTGGAGAGACTACTGACCAAAGCTGAGAAAAATTGCTTACTCTATGATGATAAAACCAAAGCCTATAAAGTGGAAATGAATGACCTGGTGATGTACATGTAGATAGCAAAGACATTGAATGGGTGAATAGTTTTATCTCTCTGAGTAGCTGATTGGCAACAGGAGGTTCTCTTTGCAAAGAAGTCACACATCTGATCAGTCTTGTGTCACTGGCATTTCAGCATCTTCAAAGCTTCTGTCTGGTTGGCAGAATGTCTAGCTGATCACTAAGAGATGTGTGTCTTAGAGTCACCATTGCTGCATTAGTGTGATGTGTATCTCCTGCTGCTGATATACTGCTGATTTATACAATGTGAACAGCTTCAGCAGGAGAGTCTGAGAAAAGCCTTGCCCTAAATTACTTTATGGCCCAGAGATTAAAACACTTGGGGGGGGGGGTGTAACTTCAAATCTCTTCTTCACAGCAGGCAGAGGTGGGAAGTGAATGAGTTTCTCCCACATCCGAGTACCCCAACCAATAGGCTAAAGGGATTGGGGGTGGGTGCTACAGGTCCATATGCTGGATTGTAATTTCGACATCCTCTTCCCCCATTAACTAAAATATTTGGCAAATAGGTGTCAAATGTGCAATAGTACCGGGTCAACTAATACTGCTTATTGATGGGTGCAAGAAAACAATGTTTCATCCCCTACTTTTCCCCACAATCTCATGCCATCTGTTTACTTCATTTACATTGTGGCTAGCATCTTCAAAGTATCATATAGGAGAGAAAATAATTTGCTATTTGATTGTCTAGCTCCTTGGGTGCTTCGAAAATCTGACCCTGTCACTAAAATTGGATACCTAAATTCATTAGGCTCCTCTGGTAATCCAAGCCTCAATTCTCTCATTCTCATGCATGGTAAATCACTGCATAAGGACTGACCCAGCATGGTGTTACTGGTAGCTTGTTACAGAGAGTGAACTCCAGGGATCTTGTCCCAAGGGGAACAGGACACCATTTAAACAGCTCTCAAGAATCACTTCTTAGTCTTGGAGTCAGATGGGGACAGGTTCTTTGCTCCACTCCCAGTGCTAACTGAACCTCTCTTGTCAGATGTAAGTGTTTGGGGTAAAGAAGAGTTGATATCCTGAGGTGCTGTATTGTGGAGGCAAATAGAGAGTCTAGACAGACAAATTGGTAAGTAGGTAGATAGACTAAGACAACAGAAAGAGAAAAGCACAGGTCAGAATGATCTCACCATGTTAATGATCCACATTAAAAGGGGAGGTGAGTTGATCCATATTTTTATTTCTTTATAAAAAAAAAGTTTATCCTTTCCATTCCAAAGAACCAGATTCTATCCCTCCTTATCTAGGGGCAGGTCTGTCTACTGAGTCTCATTGACTTTTACCTGCTCACACAGCGACAAGGTAGGAGAGGTGGTATCTTTTATTGGACCAACTTCTGTTGGTGAGACAGACAAGTTTTTGAGGCACACAGAGCTCTTTTCTCTCATCCACAGAAGTTGGTCCAATAAAATATATCATCTCACCTGCCTTATCTTTTGAATGTCCTGGGATCAAGACAGCTACAGCTACACTGCGTGCGCGCACAGAGTAAGTTACAGCACAGGGACTATGGTTGGGAACCCAGCTGCTACTTGAATTACCCATCTCTTTCTGTCTTTCTTGGCAGCACTGAGAAAGTTCATTTGTTACACGTTATCTGTAATTTTTATTTTTTGGAGAGTGTGGTATGTGTGTGATTTATGGGACTGGAGAGGAGAAGACACTGAGTTTTAATAAGAATGTAACAATGGCCCTACTTGTTCAGATCAATAGTCCCCTAATTCAGTATACTGTCTCCCAATAGTGGTCCATGATAGATGTTTCAGAGGGAGTCAACAAAACATTGCAATTTATTGAGTTATCTATCCCCTGTTGTCCAGTCCCAGCTTCTAGCAGTCAGCAGATTAGGGACACCCAGAGAACGGAGTTGCATCCCTGACCATCTTGGCTAACAGCCATTGAAGGATCTATCCTCCATGGATTTATCTAATTTTTTTTTAATCCAGTTATACTTTTGGCCTTCCCAACATCCCCTGGTAATGAGTTCCACAAGCTGATTGTGTATTTTGCAAAAGGTATTTCCTTATGTTTGTTTAAAACTTGCTGCCTATTAATTTCAGTGGGTGACCCCTGGTTTGTATGGTATGTGAAGGAATATAACATTCCCTTATTCACTTTTTCCACATCATTCATGATTTTGTAGACCTCTATCATGTCATTTTAATCTCTCCTTATATGGAAGCTGTTTAATACCAATGTTCCTCTTCTATTTTAGTATATCTTTTTGTAGGTGAGCCAGCTACAACTTGTGGCAAATTGCCGGCACTATTATGATGGGTCTCGCTCTTTCTCTTCTTTGAGGGGGGGGTTCAGGGCACCATTTCTTGCCCCTGAATTGGAATATTAATTGCCCCATTATTGTCCTTGAGGAGGGGAGTGGAGAGGGAGTGACCTGGGCCCGCCCTCTACTCCAGGTCCCAGCCAGGGACCCTGAGTATAGTGGTGAACCACTTGAACTAGAGGTTCCTTCCCCTGGGCTACTTCCCTCTCCTGCCCTTCAGCTTGTGGGGGGCTTCTTGCCCTCCCTCTGCATAAGCCAGGTGCCCCTTACCTAGGGTCTTGGACTTCTTAGCCCACTGCAACACTCCTCCAAACTTTCTTCTGCTTCTCTTCAAACTGTTCTCTGCTCCAACTCCTTCAGACTGTTCTCTCCTCCAATACCAATCCTTTCTGCTCCAACTCCCATACTATCTGATTGAAGCAGGGTTTTTTATCTTGTGACTGACTGCAGGTGCTCTAATTGGCTTCAGGTTCTCTAGTTAATCTATAGCAAACTTTCTTCCCCTTATAGGGAATAAGGCTCCCTTCTAACACTCTCCTGCTGCCCTCTGGCCATGCTGTATCACAAACTGCACACATAATTCAAGGTGTGGACATATCATGCATTTGTATAGTGGCATTCTGATATTTTCTGTCTTATTATCTATCCCTTTCTTAATGGTTCCCAACATTCTGTTAGGTGTTTTTTGATATCCCCTTTCACTGAGCAGATATTTTTAGAGAACTATCCACAATGATGCCAAGATCTCTCTTTTTAAGGGATAACAGATAATTTAGATCTATTCATTTTTTTATGTATGTATGGGATCATGTTTTCCAATATGCATTACACTGCATTCATCAACACTGAATTTCACCTGTCATTTGTCACTCAGTTACCCAGTTCTGTGAGATTCCCCTTGTAACTCTTCGCAGTTTGTTTGAGCTTAACTATCTTGAGAAATTTTGTATTGTATGCAAACATTTTGTGTGATTTAATAGTTTTTTCCAGATCATTTGTGTCTGTATTGAAGACAAGTGTTCCCAGTAAAGATCTTTGCCAGGGGCCAGCAATTTACTTCTATCTACTGTGAAATTTCCCTTCACACAGAATCTGCCTGTGTTTACATTCAGGTTCTGGTACAAAGTCAATCTCTGTGCTTAGGTATTTGTCTCATGAGTTGATAATGAAGGCATGGTGATTTTCTCTCCAAGGTCATATGGGGAGAAAAAATAGATGGGACATTGGAGAGAGCATTGGCTTCATTCCCATTTCCATTGAAAACTAATGTTAAAATAACCACTGAAGTCCGTGGGGGCAGGATAGATTCTCTTCTGTATGTAAAGCCTGATATTCAGACATGCAGAATAATGAGTCAAAAGTCCCATTGAGTCGGAGTTTAAATGACTTAGGAACAACAGTCCCATTAATTTCTATCAGTCCCCTCTTTTCAAATTTATGTCACGGTGCTGAGAGAATGTTTGCTGGCCCCATTCATTTCTTTTTCTTGAAAAATCCTGATGATTTTAATAAATATGACTCCAAACATACACTACAGATATTAAAGAGTGTTTTCAATAAAATTGTCTAGAATAACTGACAAAATGTAATAGAGAAAGATTATTTTTATAGATTTGGCCAGTTGCCCAGCTATTGCAAATTGTCCATAGCGCCGTTGGAGTCAATCTTCCAGACCCCATGCTGGTCTAACTCAGTTGTAGCTCTGTTGAAATCATATGACCAGATTGAAGCTCGAGTGTGGGAATGCCTTCACAGCCTTGTGGTTAGAACCCTAACCCCAGTTGCAGAAGTCCCAGGATCCAGTAACTCTGCTGCACTGCCTCTTTTATTAGGTATCCACAGCGGAACAGGGTCAAGAGGAGAGGCTGAGGGAGCCCCACAGCAGACTGTCCCTTAGTCACTGGTGGGACCTGATGCTGGGATTTAGGCATTGAAAGGGGCAGTTAGATGCCCAAGTCCTTTTGTGTATCCAGCCCATATTGTCAATTTAAAACACACAAATTCCATCCAGCCTCTCTCTCTCTCTCTCTCTCTCTCTCGCAATTTACTCTGTTTAAAATATACCTTTTACAGGCTGGAATAGGGCTCTCCTTACATCATGCTACTTGTCTGAGGATGTGCACATGTTATTGCAATTTACTTTTATGAGAAGTGTTAATTTAATTTTTTTCTGGTCTTCTAGATCAAAGATATTCTAAATAAATCCCAATGGAAAATCAAACCAAAGTGACTGAATTTATTCTGCTGGGACTTTCCAGTGATCCACAGGTGCAGATTTTCCTCTTCTTGATGTTTTTAGTTATTTACCTAGTTACTCTGGTTGGGAACATATTGATCATGCTGGTGATAAGAGCTGATTCTCACCTTCACACGCCTATGTATTTCTTCCTCTTCCATTTATCCCTTGTTGATATCTGCTATTCCTCCATCACAGTGCCTACAATGCTAATGAACTTCCTAGCAAAGCACAAAATTATTTCGGTCAATGGCTGCATTACCCAGATGTTCTTCTTTATCCTCTTAGCTGGTACAGAAGTTTTCATTCTTTCAGCAATGGCTTATGACCGCTATGCTGCCATCTGTGACCCATTGTATTACATGGAGATGATGAGCAAAGAGATCTGTGTTCAGCTGGTGAGTGGGGCATGGACCATAGGGTTATTATATGCCCTGCTTAACATGGTTTTCACCTTCAAGTTGCATTTCTGTGGGCCCAATCAAATCTGCCATTTCAGCTGCGAGCTCCCTTCCCTATTACAACTGTCCTGTACTGATACCTTCACCAATCAAGTGGTGCTTCTTGCTTCTGCTGTGATACTTGGAGCGATCTCCTTCCTCCTCACCCTGATCTCCTACATTCACATCATCTCCACCATCCTGAGGATGCCCTCTGTGCAGGGTAAGCGAAAAGCCTTCTCCACATGCAGCTCCCACCTGATTGTGGTTGGTTTGTTGTACCTGGCAGCTTTCATCCAGTACACAAAGTCCAGATCAGTCTCCTCTGTGGCTGTGGATGAAATAGTCTCCATCCAGTACAGCATCTTGACTCCCATTCTAAACCCCATCATCTACAGCCTGAAAAACGAGGAGGTGAAAACAGCTCTAAGGAATTTATTGGGAAAATGTAAGTTTCTCAAGTAATGTTGAACATAGAACTGTGGGTAACTAGTGTTGTGATAAATGAGGGGTGGGGGGAGTACCCTTTTGTGGATACCCAGCCAACCAGTAGCTATAAAATCCCTCTTAGAAGCTATTCTCTAATTGCTCTACCCATAAAGGATTAATAAGTCTCACTGCTATGCATAGGTAAAAGGAAGTGAGTGGGCACCTGGCCAAAAGATCCAATGAGAAGGCTAGAACTTTTTAAAATTGAAAAACAACTCACCTATTGTCTGCCTGTTGTAATTCTCCTGGAGAGAAGCACACAGGGGAGATTTATGCTGTGGAAAACTTGGGCCAGGTATGAAAAAATCATCTGTATCATACCTAGAAACTACATTCATTTAAACACAAGATATGTAAGTCGATTAGGAAATGTCTAGGAATACGTGATTAGTTTTATCCCTTTTATTTCTTGATGGCTTGTGGATTCCTCTGTGTGCTAACTGTTGTCAGATGCCTACCGGTGTGTTGCTCTGCTCTGCTCAATGTTGATATCACTCGGCTGCGTGTGTGTGTTCCCTCTGTGTGCTGTCCCAGCTCTTTGAAGATAGCTGACATAGCAGACCCAAAAGGAACCCCCAATGACCACAGACTCTAGTAAGGTACGAAGGCACGTTGGCCAGGTTTATTGTCGAAGAGAAACACAGTTTCCAGCTACCCGGCAAATGTAGTCCAAGGTGGTGCTAAGGTGCAGCTAGCCAGTACATATGTGCTTCCTGACAATGGACTCAGCTCAGTCAGTGGCGGGACTTTCCACTGCCCCCTCGGCTGGACAAAGACACCGCCCCAGGGATGCATTCTTATACACAGGTACAAACAAGTTACACGTCATTCCTGACGTATTGAGGTGCAACCCCTCTACGTAGCAAGGTACAACCCCTCTACATAGTAAGGTGCCGCCTCTCACCTTGTACATGTTGGTGCGAACAAAACAACTCTATCCATCATAGTACCCTTTTGCCCCTGTCATTGGGTTAGGTCAGCCTGTTCCTTGTTATCTGTGCGGAATGTACAGTATTAGTGTGTCCTGGTACCGTGTTTATGCTTCAATACACTATGTGGATATATGTTTATGCAACATCAGCCCTTTTCTTGCAAGCTTCCGTGAGCAGGGCCTGCCTCTTGCTCACAGCTTAACTTTGCTTTATGTTAGCAAAGTCTTGACCATTACTTTAGTTCAGGCCTCATGCCTCATACTGGGCCTTTGATACCAAGGTTTATATCTCAGGGCCTCTGCTTACTATATTAACCACGGTGTTTTTGGTTTGCTTGTAAAATTTTAAGCTAGACCTCAAGAAAGCTATTCTTGGTGCTTAATCCTTGTAATTGCTCTTTTAAAATCAAGCAATAGCTGAATTCCCAGATGTATTTTCTTTCCTTTTAAAAAAAAATAAAATTTACCTTTTTTAAGAACAGAATTGAATTTTTGTGTCTTAGGTTTGTGCATATGTTGTTTAATTAGCTGGTGGCAACAGCTGATTTCCTTTTTTTTTTTCTCAGATCTTTCTTGAATGGGTGTGTGTGAAAGGGCTTGAGGGTACCAAACAGGAAGGAATTCCCAAGTGGGCCTTCCTGGGCTTTCAAAGGGGTTCTGCACTTGGGTAGTGCCAGAATCAACCAATCCAAGGTCAGAGAGAAGCTGTAACCTTGGGAGTTTAATACAAGTGTGGAGTGGCCAGTATTAATTTTAGAATTCTTGCGGGCCCCACCTTCTGCACTTGAAGTGCCAGAGTGGGGAATTAGCCTTGAACAGTATTTGGGACATTCTCAGCTCAGGTAGATGACTGACACTTCGGGCCAAGTCTTCCACCGCTCTAAATCAACATTGATCCATTGAAGTCAATTGCCCAGATCCCCAGAATATGTAAATCAGCTATAGCTCTACTGGAGCCTGTGACCCTGGCAGAGAAGCTCAGGCTCAGGTTCAATCTGGAGAAATAGGGTAATTCATTCGTGTATGAAGACCAAATAAATGCTAAAAGGTTGTGGTACGTTTGAGCCAATTCACGTGTAGGTATAGATTAAAGGGACATGTTAGTGCTATTGTCTTGACTGATCAACTTGTTGATGTGCATTATACTTCATTAACTCTAGACCAAAAATATGTACAGTAAAAGCTGTTTTATCTGGTACTTCACCAGCTGGAAAGCTCTATAAACCAGCATTTATGATTTTCATTGAAATTCCAGTTTATAGTCTGGTTGGAGGGGGCTGGCAGAGGGTTGGGCCAGCAGGGGGTTTGGGGCACGGGCTCTGGAAGGGAGTTTGGGTGTGGGAGGGGGCTCGGGGCAGGGGAAGGGGTATAGGATCCAGGGACCACTTACCTCGAGTGGTTCCCCACAAGCAGCAACCTGTCCTGGCTGCTCCTAGGCAGGGTGCAGGAGGCAGCTCTGCACACTGTCCCCCTGTGCCCTGAGTGCTAGCAACACAATTCCCATTGGCTGGGCACTGCAGCCAATGGGAACTGCAGGGGCGGCAGTATGCAGAGCTGCCTGCCACCCCCTCCTAGGGGTAAGTGACATAATCTGTGCTGATTTTGGTATTAATAACCTTTCATCACAGAAGTCCAGTTTATCTGGGTGCTAATAGAAACCGACTGTCTAAGAGGACTGTCTGGGGTTTCATGGTGAGCACATATTTATCGCTGGCCCTGTTAAATCAAACGATAGTATATCATCAGTTTTGGGCTTGTCTGCTGACTTATGACAGTCTGACCTGATAGTGGCACGTATATTTGTGACCCATATGCAATATTATGACAGAACCAATAGATTTGATCCCCAGTTGGGGTTAGATTCACAAAGGGACCCAGGCTTCAACAGGAGAGATTGAGAGAGAGACCCACATCAGGACATCCCATGACCCCAGGGGTCAGGAACACACATGGGCGGGGGCAGATACCTGTTTAAACGATTTCTCCTCATCAAACACTTGAAGCGGTGGTCTCCTTCATCCCAGATATGACTCCTAAGTGCTGGGATAAAAGTTATGCCAGAGCTCCTTTTCCTAATTCTGTCTCTTTGCTGGAACAAAAATAAGTGGATATAAATGGCCATGAACAAATTCAGGCTGTAAATGAAAAGAAGGTTTCTCACCATCAGAGGGGTGCCGTTTCGGAACAGACTTCCAACAGGAGCTGTAGGGGGACACAACTTAATTAGTTTTAAGAGAGAGAAGTATAAATGTATGAGTGTATTTCTTGTGATGGTGTGGGGGAAGGGCTCAGTAGCCATGGGGCTCACTTCTGGTTTATATCTTAGGTTCCTAAAGTTCATGCTTCAGAGTTTTGGGTCAGGAAGGGGATCACCCACCAGCAATGTATATTAGGAGAGGTGTTTATTTGTCTCCTTCCTCTGAAGCATCAGGGATGGCCATGGCTGGAGATGGGCCTCTGAGGTGGCATCCAGCATTCTCTTGTTCAGATGTTTGCCTAGGCTGTTCCTACTCACATAATCAGGGACTGATTGCCAACTAGCTAAGGACACAAAAACTAACAGCCAAAAAAAAAAATTAAGTACATCATAAGCAGGAAGACTGCCCAACAACCAGTGGGGCCACTGGATGGATGACTGAGGTGCTAAAGGAGCACTCCAGGAAGATAAGACTGCTGTGGAGAAACTAAATAAATCCTTTGCATTGGTCATCACTGCAGAGGATGGGAGGGAGAATCCCATACCTTAGGTGGCAAATCAGAGGAACTGTCCCAGGTTGCAGTGTCAAATTAACCGTAGTCTGTAACTTACCATTTAAATCAGCTTCTGTACCAGATGACTGGAGGATAGCAAATATAATGCCAATTTTAAAAAGGGCTCCAGAGGTGTTCCTGGCAACTACAGGCCTGAAAGCCAAACTTCAGTACTAGAAAAATTGGTTGAAACTATAGTAAGAACAGAATTGTCAGACACATAGTTGAACATAATTTGTTGAGGAAGACTCAATATGGGACAAGGTCCCTCATCAAAGGCTCTTAAGCAAAGTAAGATGTCATGGGATAAGAAGGAAAGTCCTCTCATGGATCAGTAATTGCTTTAAAGATAGGAAACAAAGGGTAGGAATAAATGGTCAGTTTTCAGAATGGAGAGAAGTAAATAATGGTGTCCTCCTAGGGTCTGTACTGGGACCAGTGTGGTTCAACATATTTATAAATGATCTGAAAAAAAGGAGTAAAAAGTGAGATGGCAAATTTTTCAGATAATACAAAACTACTCAAGATAGTCCCAGGCAGACTGTGAGGAGCTACAAAAGGATCTCAAAAAGCTGGGTGACTTGGCAACAAAATGTCCAATTAATTTCAGTATTGATAAGTGACAAGTAATGCACATTGGAAAACATAATCCAAGCTATACATACAAAATGATGGTGTCTAAATTAGCTGTTACCACACAAGAAAGAGATCTTGGAATCATTGTGGATAGTTCTTTGAAAACATACACTCAATATGTAACAGTAGTCAAAAAAGCTAACAAAAAGTTGGGAATCATGAAAAAAGGGGTAGATAATAAGACATAAAATATTATAATGCCACTATACAAATCCATGGTACACCCACACCTTGAATACTGAATGCAGTTTTGGTCGCCCATCTGTAAAAAATAAATATTAGTATTGTAGAAGGAGCGGAGAAGAGCAACAAAGATAATTAAAGGTATGGAACAGCTTCCACATGAGGAAAGATTGAAAAGCCTGGGACTATTCAGTTTAGAAAACAGATGACTAAGGAGGAGTTCTATAAAATCATGAAAATGTGGCGAAAGAGCATAAGGAAATGTTATACACCCCCTCACATTTCACAAGAACTGGGAGTCACCAAATGAAATTAATAGGCAGCAGGTTTAAAACAAACAAAGGAAGTATTTTTTCACAAAATGCACAATCAACCTGTGGAACTCCTCACCAGAGGATGATGTGAAGGCCAAGACTATAACAGGGTTAAAAAAAGAACTAGATACATTCATGGAGGATATGTCCATCAATGGCTATTAGTCGAGATGGGCAGGGATACAACTCCATGCTCTGAGTTTCCATAAACCCCTGACTGCCTCTGAATGATAGAGGATGGATCACTCAATAATTGACCTGTTCTCTTCAATCCCTCTGAAGCACCTGGCATTGGTCACCTAACGTGTGATGGAGGAGCACAGGTCCCCAGGGACTCTCATCCGGCACATTTCACTTCCATTTGTTACTATTTCTATTTTATGTATATATATAATTTTTAATTTTCCATTTTAAAAATATTTTCTTATATACATTTTGTTTTAAATATCATTATATTATTTTTATTACATTTTATATTGATTACTTTGATGCTATAATCTTTGGTTTTGTTTTATTTTTATGTTTTTACAGTTAATTTTATTTTAATTTTATAATTTTATAGTGTTTTTTCTTATTTTAATTTATGTCCTTTTGATTTAGTTTATTTTACTTTTTTATATTGTATATTTACTTCTATTTCTTTTATAATTTTAGAATGTTTAATATTTTAATGGTATATCCTTTTCATTTATATTATCTGTAAGTCTATATAATTTTATTTCTTTTTAAATGTATTTGTTAAAATTATATGTATTCACAAAGTTAAATTTCACTGAAAAGAACACTGTTCCAATGGAAAGCTTTGAGTTTAATGAATCAAACATGTTCCTGATGGAATGTTGTTCCACTGGAAAATTTCCAATCAGCATCCAATTTCCACTAATCCTATTGATATTGATTTTACACAGACTCTGAATACAGGGGTGAGGCAGTGATCTGAGGGTCAGGGTCTCTGGAATGTGAAGGGTTTCAGTGACCTTGAGGTTTTGGAAGATTGGATTGGTTTTGAGAACATCTCAAAGAGTTTTCCTCTGCCTAGGGCACCAATGGGAATTCTGTGGGCCTGACGTTAGTGGAGAAGTGGCCCCAAAAACACATTTATAGAGGAAATTCACAGTCTATTTATAGAGCCTAGCTCTTACTGAGGATAATTTATTAAAAGTTATTACTAGGGATAATCTTGATAAGAGATAACACTGCAATATCTAACCTGGGTTTGTGGTTTGAAGCCTGCACCTCTTCAATCACATCAACATTGTAAAGGTGTGTGGAGTTCGTGGGGTAGCTATTTGATCATGTTTGTGGATAGCAAGAAGATCCAGTTATTATGATGAACCAGGTTGTGATGCCATAGATTAAGGGTGCTGTGTTATCGATTTCCTTTTGAGAAATCTTCTATTCCTGAAGGAATGGAACACCCCAGCTCTGCTTTTAACACACAGCACTTGGATCAGAGGGAAAGCAAATAGAAATTTATTTAAGGAAGATCTGAGATTCAAATGATAGCCAGAAGAAGTATTAAAAAGAAAGGGTTACATAGACAATAAAACATCAACACATGTTAGAGTCTCAACTTAGCTATAACATGATATCCTCCTGTCTATGAAGTTTAAATCAGCCAAAGTTGTTCACCTACCAGCATTTACTTTAAACATATTCTGTAGGTGAAGGACGCAGAGTAAGTCCAAAAATTTATTGCCATCTCTCTCCTGCTGGTTTATAAACCTCCCTCTCTCAGAAGATGTTACAATCCCTTCATTGGCAATTCACTCAACTGTAAAAATGGGAGTCCATTGTGACCCATACAATACTCAATTTACTACATGTATTCAGACTCTTTATTGATTTCTGGTGACCGGCCCCAACTCACAAGCCATAAATAAAGAACATAATTTTCATAATTCCTCACATATTATCCGTACATCTCACAATGCTGATGATGACCAGTGTGACACGGGCTTTCTGTTGCCACCTTCCATGGCACCCTTTGCTGAACTAGTTTGTGGAGAGTAGACCCAGAGGATACCTCAACCATTATTCACCCTGTGTCTTCTGCCAGTTGGCAGCAAGCAGCCTCTGGGTCACAACATGAGATGCATAGGGAGAGCTAGGGGCCTGAGAATGGAATCCACAAAACCCAGCACCTAGGTTGGGAGTTGCTTAATCTAGCCAAGACCAGATGCTGACATGAGGAGTGTGTACTAAGCCATGCCTCTCAAAGAGATCAGAACCAAAATCTGGGCTGCAGGGAGGTGCATTTCTCCACTGGTGAGCTACGAACTGGAAACACAAAACGGATAGTGGGAGAGAAGCTCTCCTTTAAAACTTGTAGCCCCCATGGCTAGGGACCTTACCCCAGGTGTAGGAGGAGACCTTAATTCAATTCCCTTTCCCTTGGGTTTATTCTCAGAAACAGAAAGTTAGGTTCTTAGGGAACTTACAACAAACAGTTTGGTGTCTAGTGAATTGAGGGTTAAGTGGAAGCTAAGTGTGCGTATGGGGGGAGGTTGGGGATCACAGCAGTGCCTAAATATGGAGTTTAGGTGCCTAAGTCCCTTGGTGGGCCTGGCCTTTGGTGACCGTCCCAGAAATCATGAAAACCTCTAAGTCCATAGGTTACTTCAAGTAAATCAGTAGGTGCCATTTTTCCCTCTTCATCTCTCCTTTCTACACACAGGTTTAGATAACCCTTATCACCTGTCACCCACTCTGAGCAAGTTACAACTCACGCTTCTGACAAACAGGTGGGCCAGATTCTGCTTCTTGGGTGGAGGGGCTGAGATTACACAATCTCCATGTCATTTCACCTTCAGTCCATTAATTCATGAAAGCCACATATTTCCTGACAGCTTTTCTGAAGGCCAACTTGACATCTTTGTTTCTCAGGCTGTAGATCAGGGGATTGAGCAGGGGTGTCAGGACCGTGTAGCGAAGGGAGAACACTTTGTTGAGCTCCCTCAGCTTCTCAGTTTTTGGTAAGATATAGACAATCATCAGGGTTCCATAGAAAATGGTCACCACAATGAGGTGGGAGGAGCAGATAGAAAAGGCCTTTTGTCTCCCAGTGGTGGAAGGGATTCTCAGGATGGCAATTATGATATAAACATAGGATGTCATGGTCAACATAAATGGAGGTAAAGTGAATAAAACAGAGCCCGAAAAGGTCACAAATTCCATCTTATGGGTATCACTGCAGGACAGTTTTATCATTGGAGTGAGATCACAAAAGAAATGGTCAATTTCATTAGGGCCACAGAAAATTAACTGTGACATTAAAATTATGACAATGATAACAGCCAAAAATGCACTTATCCAAGAGCCAGCTGCTAGCTGGAAGCAGAACCTGTTATTCATACGGGTTCCATAGTGCAGTGGTTTGCATATTGCTAAATACCAATCATAAGACATCGCAGCTAGGAGGTAACATTCTGTGTTAACTAGAGAACCAAAGAAATATAATTGTATTAGGCAACCAGTTACAGAAATTGTTCTGTCCCCAGTCAGGAAACTGGCCAGCATCCTGGGCAGGATGGTGGAGGTGTAGCAAGTCTCCAAGCAGGACAGGTTCCCCAGGAAGAAGTACATGGAGGTGTGAAGGTGCTGATCAGTCACAACTAGTACCATGATGAGGATGTTCGCAGCCATGGTCACAAGGTAGATCACTAAGAACAGCAGGAAGAGAAAAATCTGCAGTTCAGGATGATTTCCGAATCCCAGGAGGATGAATTCTGTGATGGATGTTTGATTTCCCCATTTTATGTTTGCCATGGGTTGCATCTAAGAGTCACAGAACAAATCAGAATAGAATTTGTAGATCACGTTTTATTTCAGTGAGCAGCCTTACACCTCACTATAGAAATATTCAAAACTTCACTATCAGGGAAGTGAGCTGCCTCAATTTGGAGCAGATTTTTCATATTCTGCTGCCTTATTTCAAACAAAACAAAATCAGACAGGTTCCTTCTTTAATGAAAGACCTGACTGGTGCTATGAATGTTTAAAAGTTCTGCTTTTATATTCTACCTCTTGAGACGAGAAATGTCCCTCTTTGGCTAGTGTCATAAACAGATAAGAAAAGTTAATAGCACAGAAGTACTTTATATCTCTTTGACTGTAAAGGGTTAACAAGTTCAGTAAGCCTGGCTGTCACCTGACCAGAGGACCAATCAGAGGACAGGATACTTTCAAATCTTGAGGGAGGGAAGTTTTTGTGCTGTGCTGTTAGTTTTGGTTGTTGTTCACTCTGGAGGCTCAGAGGGATCAGACATGCAACCAGGTTTCTCTCCAATCTCTCCAATACCGGCTCTTATAAGTTCAGACTAGTGAGTACTAAGTAGATAAAGCGAGTTAGGCTTATGATTGTTTTCTTTATTTGCAAATGTGTATTTGGTTGGAAGAAGTTCAAATGTGTATTTGGCTGAAAGGAGTTCAAATTGGTATTTTGCTGAAAAGATTTTAATTTGTACTTGTATACTTAGGCTGGGAGGGTGTTCCCAGTGTCTGTAGCTGAAAGACCCTGTACCTATTCCATTTTTTTTAAATTTACAAAGATAATTTTTACTGTTTTTTTCTTTCTTTAATTAAAAGTTTTTCTTGTTTAAGAACCTAATTGTTTTTTATTCTGGTGAGATCCCAGGGGATGGGGTCTGGATTCACCAGGGAATTGGTGGGGAGAAAGGAGGGAAGAGGGAGAGAGAGGCTGATTTCTCTCTGTGCCAGGATTACTTTCTCTCAGGAAGAGTCTGGGAGGGGGAAAGAGAAGGAGGGAGGAAGGTGAATTGTCCTCTCTGTTTTGTGATTCAAGGAGTTTGAATCACACAGTGATCTTCCAGGGTAACCCAGGGAGGGGAAGCCTGGGAGAGGCAACGGTAGGGGAAAGGGTTTACTTTCCTTGTGTTAAGATCCAGAGGGTCTGGGTCTTGGGGGTCCCCGGGAAAGGTTTTGTGGGGACCAGAGTGTACCAGGCACTGGACTTCCTGGTTGGTGGCAGCGCTACAGGTTCTAAGCTGGTAATTGAGCTTAGAGGAATTCATGCTGGTACCCCATCTTTTGGATGCTAAGGTTCAGAGTGGAGAATTGTACCATGACAGCTAGGTTTCCAGAACAGTGTAGATATATCCATAGCAACTAACCCAGGATTTGTGAATTCCTTGATTTTCAAGGCACCTAAATGTTAGGTGTTGCAACAACGATTGTTGTAATGTCCAAATCCCTTTGTGGATCAGGGCCTAAGGGTTAGATTTATAAAGAGTATTTGGATGTTTAATGGAATTTTCAAAAGCATTTTGGTGTCTGTTTCCCATTGACGTCAATGAATTTTAGGCCCCTAGGTTATTTTGAAAACCCACTCAGCACCTAAATATCTTTACAAATCTGGCCCTAAGTGCTTATATAGGGAACAAATATTTGGTAGTGGTCACTTGAGTCTAGCAAGTATAAAATGATCCAGTGGTTGGAAGTTGAGGATAGATAAATTCAGAATGGATATAAGGCAGGGGTAGGTAACCTATGACACTCATGCCAAAGGCGACACGCGAGCTGATTTTCAGTGGCACTCACGCTACTCAGGTCCTGGCCACTGGTCCAGAGGACTCTGCATTTTAATTTAATTTTAAATGAAGCTTCTTAAACATTTTAAAAACCTTATTTACTTTACATACAACAATAGTTTAGTTATATATTATAGACTTATAGAAAGAGACCTTCTAGAAAATGTGAAAATGTGTTACTGGCATGCAAAATCTTAAATTAGAGTGAATAAATGAAGACTCGGCACACCACTTCTGAAAAGTTGCTGACCTCTGATATAAGGCATACATTTTTAACAGGGAGGGCAATTAAGTATTTACACAAACTTACCAAGTTTTGTGGTGGATTCTCCATCACTGGCAATTTTTAATTTCAACTGCATATTTTTCTAAAAGGCCTTTCTCCAGTTCTATCAGGAACTATTTTGCAGAAGTTCTATGGTCTGTGTTTACACAGGAGGTCAGATGATCATAGTAGCATTCACGTCTTGGAAATTATGAGTCTTTGAAAGTTTGTCTTTGCATTTTGCCATCTGGTTTCAAAAAGAAAGAGTGGGTAAAGGTTGCTTTACCTTTAAGGCTGATCTGGATGTTCTCTTATCTCTGATCTGACCCCTGTTCAGTCAACATTTTGGAAACCAGAATATTTGCTGCACTCTCTGCCTTCAGTCATTGTTTGCTTCACTTGCTTCCATTCTCTCAGCAGACAGCCAGGGTCCTGACATCCCGCTTGGCTTGCGTTGTATGAAGTACCGAAGAGCCTGCATCTCTTCTGATTCATTATTTATCCTTCATGTAAGAAAGAGGAATTTCCCTTGGCATTTTGTCTGATGGGTGGTTGAAATTAACCAAAAGCTAATCACATCTGTATTCTCTAGACTGTATTAACAGTGATGGGAATGGAGTCAGCTCTTAGCCTCAAAGGGGAAATTATGGAGTAGGAAGAATGGCTAACCTCCAAAGGCGTTTCAGGTGGATAAGATGACAGCTCAAGTAACTGTGACACAATACTTCACCAAGTCATGAAGATAAATTTAGTGGGGGTGATCCTGAATATTTTGTTCAACTAATAGTTAGATGTAGTCTAACAGTCACAGAATCTAAACAGAACAGAGTAGGGTCTCTACCTAAGAAATGGAGTTGGATGGAGTGAGAAAGGATATACCTTCTGTGTGTGTGTGTAAAGGAGGTCAAATCTATCATGTTTCTTTTTGACATGTGTAATCCTTCTTAACTATTCTCGTGTGAAAAAGATATGTTAGCAGGATTGCTAAATTAGTGGATCATTGTATAACCAGAAATAACATATTGGGCCTATATTTTTATATATGGACTACTGAACTGGGGTTTATGTTATATTGTATGGATGGACTTACATACATATAATGCCATCGTTTAGGGCCAGATTCTTTTCTTAGTTACGTAAGTGGAGATGTAGTGTAACACCTGTGACTTCAATTGATTTATTCTATACTTATAACAGTATAACTGATAGCAGAATCTGCTACTTATGTTCTAACTACAGTCTCAATGAATTTAAAGAGACAAAAATGTTTCTGTTGAAATAAAATGTCACTGATTTGGGATAAACTACTATTTTTTGTTTTAGCTTTTCTGGAAACTGACTCGTTTGATTTCAGTCTATCTATCAAATCATTAACAAATAATGATATTTTTTTTCTAGTATATGCCAAATATAAACACAATTCAACTTTTGTTAGTTGTTTTATGGTGTAGCATCTCCCATGTATATATGCTGTTATCTGGTGGCCACTACTTGGAATAACTTCATCTTTTTCACTTCTTAAATTGTACATCCATCTTGTTTTCAATATAATTGTATTATACACCCTCTTCTCATCCCTTTCTCCTCTCTCAGACTTTCTAGTATGATTTATAAATTGGAATTTCCCAGTCTTCAGCTGCCAACTTCTGATTCCCTCTTTCACTTTTTATTTTATTTTATTCTCTGTAAAAGTTGTCATAGCAAATTGTTCTGTGTATAAATGCAAACTTACAATAAGAGATTATACATTCTATTAAAAAATTGATGTTTCTTTCTGTCTTTCCAAGTTGCCCATTTCAGATGGCATTTCAGTGCCTAACTCCTTTAGGCTCCTTTGGAAATTCCAGGCAACATCTAGATTGTTGCCAAATCCTGCAATATTTTATTCTAAAAAGCCCCAGCTCCTGAAGGCCTGTGAATACAAGAGAATCTCAGTGTTCCGCTAAAAATAAAGTACATTTGTAGCCCATGTGGTTTGAAGAAAAGCTTCAAAATGTAGCCTCCTGAAAGCTCAAAATCCATAAAACCTTCTTCTTCTTCTTCTTCTTCTTCTTCTATTAAACAAAGCAGTGGCAGAACCTATCCAAAGACTTATACATTCACACAGAGAAAAAACACTCTCATGCATACACAAACATATATTGCCAACCGCAAACATTCAGAAATTATGTCAGACCCCCAAAATCTCAGGAAGTGGGCTTGAAAATCATGAGATTAGAAAAAAACCCAGATGCTTTTCATTTGCCTTCTTGTTTCTCAGATTTTAAGGTTCACTCAGGTCACATTTTCTCCATAGCCATGATCACAACTGCAGCATTGTCACATAGAAAGTGAAATGCAGCTCTGGAAATGGGCAATGTGTGTCCACACCCCACTTATGTCCCAACTAAGGTTTAAGGGTATGTCTATACTGTAATCGGAGGGCAGGAGTCCAGCATGTATAGACATACACACACTAGTTTTGATCTAGCTAGTTTGGGCACCAATATCAGTGAAGCCATGGCAGGATGGGCTGGCCATGTCTGTTCAGAACCCTGGCTATGCATTGGGGTGGCTAGCCCACACTGAAGTCCATGCCACCACAGTTTCACTGCAATTGGTTCTCATGCTTGCTAGATTAATTGAACAATAGAAATGTAAGTCAGGAAGGGACCTTGAGAGGTCATCAAGTCCAATCCCCTGAGCTGAGGCAGGACTAATTAACTCTAGTCCAGACCTGGCAGGTGACTGGCCAATCTATTCTTAAAAACCTCCAGGGATGGGGATTTCACAACCTCTCTTGGAAGCCTTTTCCACAGTTTAACTACACTTATAGATAAAAAGGTTTTTTTTCTATTATCTAACTTAATTTCCCTTGCCGATGATTAAGCCCATTTCTTTGTGTCCTCTCTTCAGTGGACATGGAGAAAAATAGATCCCTGTCCTCTTATTAACATCTCTAAACATATCTGAAGTCTGTAATCAGGTCCCCCCATCAGTCTTTTTTTCTCAAGACTAAACATAACCAATTTTTAACTGTTTTTCACAGGGTGGGTTTTCTCAACCTTTTATCATTTGTGTTGCTCTCCTTTGGACTCTCTCAGTTTATCCACATCTTTCCTAGAGTGTGGCATCCAGAACTGGACACAGGACTCCAACTGAGGTCTCACCAGTGCTGAGTAGAGCGGACAATTACCTCTCATGTCTTACATACCACACTCCTGTTCATAGATCAGAAAGATATTTGTCTTTTTCACAACTCCATCACACGGTTGACTCATATTCAATTTGTGATCCACTATAACCCCCACTTGCTTTTCAGTAGTACTACCACTTAGTCAGTTATTATGCGTTTTTTAATTGTGCATTTGATTTTCCTTCCTAAGTGTAGTATGTTACATTTTCCTTTATTCAATTTCCTTATGTTGATTTCAAATCAATTGTCTAATTTGCCAAAGTCTAATATGAATTCTAATCCTGTCCTCCAAAGTGCTTGCAATCCCTTCCAGCTTGGTGGTATCTGCAAATTTTAGAAGCTTACTCTGCAGTCCATTATTCAAGTCATTAATGAAAATATTTAATAGTACCAGACCCAAGACTGACCCCTGCAAGATTCCATTGGATAAACACTCCCTGTTTTACAGCAAACCATTGATAACTACTCTTTCAGTAATGTCTTCCCTAGTTTGCTTATGAGAATGTCATGTGGCACTGTATCAAAAATCTCACTAAAATCAACATGTATTATGTTTACTGCTTCCTCCCATCCTCTAGGCTAGTACCCTATCAAAGAAGGAAATAAGGTTGGTTTGGCATGATCTGTTCTTGGCAAATCTATGCTGGCTCTTAGTTATAACCCTCTTATCTTTTAGATGCTTATGCATTATTTAATAATTTCTTGTCCGAGTGTCTGTCCAGATATCAAAGTTAGATTGACTGGTCTATAATTCTCCAGGTGGTCTTTGTACCCCCTTTTAAAAGCTAGATACTATTATTTTTCCTTCTCCAGTACTCTGGGACATCAATCATCGTCCATGAGTTCTCAAAGATAATTGCTAATAAGTATCCTAGGATGGTTTTCATCAGGTCCTGCCAACTTGAGTACTTTTAACTTATCTAAATATTGTTTGGCTCATTCTTTTCCTATTTTGGGTTGTGTTTCTTCCTCCTTGTTGTTAATATTAATTGTGTTGTGTATGTGGTGATTATTAACCTTTTTAGTAAAGACTGCGACAAAATATGCATGGCTTAACCATGTCTTTTAAGGGTGTGCACACAGCAGATGGAGAAAACTAGTGAATTAGACCCAGTGTTCAGATTACTGCAAGGTCTCAAAAAATTTTCTTGCATTTGAATATCCCCAGACATTGGATCTGGGTTTTGTGTCTTGGAACCACTACTACTGAAAACTGAAATGAGGAGATTTTCATTGAAACATCCAGATTTCTTCTTCTTCATAGAATCTTGGAACACCAGGGTTGGAAGGGACCTCAGGAGGCCATCTAGTCCAACCCCCTGCTCAGATCAGGACCAATCCCTAGACAGATTTTTGTCCTAGATTCCTAAATGGTCCCCTCAAGGATTGAATTCATAACCCTGGGTTTAGCAGGCCAATGCGCAAAACACTGAGCTATCCCTCCCCTCTCAATCTTCTGTGAACAATAACAACCTTCACTCCAATCACTTATAGGCTGAAAACCTGAGCACAGAATTGAGAAGTTAGAACTGACCAGATTTGTTTTAACATCTTCATAAATATGTTAATAAATAAAATACCAGAGTTCAGATTGCACTGATTCCTTGGAAACTGTGTTATGTCTTTCGTATGATTATTTAGGAATCAGTGAAGTGTTTGTGAAAATATTCATGAGTGACATGGCTGTGTAGAAATCTGGAAAAGTTGAACTAAGAGTAACAAACAGAATACCATCTCCCTGAGTCTTCAGAGAGCCAGAACCAATCATCCTGAGAGGGGAAGCTTGCCTGAGTCTGATTGATGCAGCAACATCTACATGAGTCTGCAGAGGACCTGAAACAATCGCTTTTGGATGGAGAAGCTTTGTTGTTCACAAAACCTTATTTTCTGAACCTTATTTTCCTTTTCTTGGAAATTTTTCAACCAGTTCTAATTTAGGCACCTTTGAAGATCCATCCTCTTTTGTTCCAATTTACTGTGAACAATTAGGAATCTATGAGAGATACCCAGAATATTTCTGATGCATTGTATGCTTTATTTATTTGACAGTTCAATGTCGAGCTCAAAAGAAGGTTGTGCTTTGTTATTACAAACATCCCAGGGCCAGTGATACAGATATTAACTAGCAAAAGAAGAAGATCCCATTACAAATAATAGGCCAGGTTATGATCTCGGTGGGAAGCCAAAGGACCAGCTCCCCAGCTGGATTAAATCATTGGCTTCTTTGGAGACAATTGGCCAGATTCCTACCTGGTGTAAATCTGTGTCACTTCTTGGGAGGCCACTAGCTGAGTCAGATAGAAAAGAAAATGTGTATAGCTCGAGTCTAAAACTGCAATCAGCCTAGCCTCCCATGTGTCATGTTCTAATTGTCTCCACATTTATTCCAAACAAATCCAGTTTTATGCTTAAGGAGATGAGTTTCCATTCTCACCACTTGCTATTCTGAAGTAAATTGATCTAACTGCATTGACCCAATGGAACCAGATCCCCAGCTGGTGTAATTGGCCTTAGCTCCACTGGAGTACATGGTCCGGATCCCCCCCTGGTGTGAATGGGTGTTACCATGGGAGCCAGTGGTCCAGATCCCCTGCTGGTGTGAATTGGTGTAACCATTGGAGTCAATTGCCATGATCACCTGCTGGTGTGCATGGGTGTAACCATTGGAGTCCAAGGGCCAGATTCCCAGCTGAAGTAAATCAGAGTAGGCCTACTGATCTGAGTGCAGATTTACCCCAGTTGAGAATCCAGGCCCAGTGCTGATCAGGGTGATAAATATGAAGTGGAACAAATTGGGTGCATGACATTGACAGACCCCTACTGTGCATCCCCATGTACATTAGGGTTCTGTTAATATCATGCAGGAGAGGGGAGATGAGGTTTGTTCTGACTCAAGGATGCCTCACCCACTTGGGTCTCTTCCAGGATCCTCCCTTTGCTGCCAGCTACATTCATTCTTGCTGAGTTGAGATGCCCCCTGCTATGTTCTTCTGTATAGTTTCATCGATTGCAAGGTCAGAAGGGACTACTGTGATCATCCAGTCTGACCTCCTGGATAACACCAGCTAGAGAACTGTCCCCAAAAGAGTTCCTAGAGCAGAGATTTTAGAAGAATTAGGTGAAAGGTGGGAAAATATTTGACCACGTGTCTAAAGAAAGAGTCAAAACAGTTCAACTCTTTTTTTTCCAAAATGATGTTTCTTTTAGAAATTTTGCTAAGCTTGTTTTTTAAAGGATTAAAGAAAAAAATCCAAAACCACAACTCAGCTAAACAATATGACAAAGCTAAATGCAGAAATGAAAAAAAAAATAATTGGAGGTTGACTCAAAATAAATTTTTTTTTTTAATTATTTTTCAGTTTGGCCACCCAACAAAGAAAATCAGTCATTTGCTCGGCTCTACTTAAGAGCCTAAGTCACATTTTGAAAACTAAACACATAGGAGCCTAAATCCTTTTGACTAAATCCAGTACGAGCCACGTATTGTTTGCACACCCCAGCTGTTAGACGTCGGCTGACACACTGTGTGTGTGACACCCATTCTTAGAGATCCCATCAAACTCAGCTATTTTCTGTGCTAGTGAGGCCACAGTGGGTACGTCTACACCACGGCAAAAATCCCCTCAGCAGTGAGTCACAGACTCTGGGCCTACTGACACGGGCTTGTGGGGCCTGCACTGCGGGGTTCAGAAATAGCAATATCAACTTTCCCACTTGGGCTCTGAAATCTCTCAAGTGTGTGATCTAGCCACTGGGCAGTGAGATATTCTGATATGGGGGTCCCTCCATCTCTTTCGTTGAAGCTGTTCTACTGTGGATAAATAATTAAAGAAACATTGGGTTGGAGAGACAGTGTACCAGCATGAGAATGAGTCTATGTAGCCTAGTGGTTAGAGTGCTTAGCTAGGAAGGGAGTGGCCCACAATCCCGTCCCCTTGTCCTTTTGTTATTCAGCCCCAGTGGAACAATTTCAGTAGCAGCAACAGTCTGAATAGTTCACAGCCCAGTGGTTCCGGCACTCACCTGAGAGGAAGCATGTTCCTGTTCAAATCCTTTCTCCCCTTCAGGCAGAGGGGGGAATTAAAGAGGAACTCTCACACATCCCAGGGGAGAGGTCCAACTACTGGACTAAGAGTCACAAGGGCATTCCTCTTCCCCTCACCCTGGCTTCTTGCAAGAAACATGTGGCAGCTTTGTGGATCACAGCAGTGAGTAAAATTGGGACACAGGCACCGCTGGGCATCAGTCACAGAGTTGATTTCAGTGGGAGTTAGATGCCTAAATATCTGACATGACCAGTGTCCAAACCCAGAGGCTGTTGCTTTGCTAAGTGGCCTCTGACCGATGCTGTGTCTGAGTCCAGAGAGCTGTTCTCAGGCAGCTCCCCTTGTTGGTGGTGAATAGGCCCCCACCCCGTTGGATAGTCCCCATTACATGGCCCTTCCTTTCAGACCGGATGCTGGATTCGATCATGCTTTCCCCAGCATGGCACTGAGTGAGTGGCTCATGGCCTCTGAACACCCCTTCTCTATCCAGATCTCTGTCTATGTGATTCCTTCGCTGTTCCCTGTCTATGCTGCTTCCTGGCAGGCTCTGTGCAGGACCCTTTGAGAAAGGGCTTTTAAAGTGTGTGTCTCTTGGACCATGATGAGGTGGAGAGATGATTGGGCTAATAATTAAAAAAACACAGGAGCAGTGGGGCTAGATCCACCGCGTTCCATGTGGCTGCTCAAAGCAGCTTGCAGTAGATTCGTTCTCATACTCATTCACTCTCTCTCTGGCCCAATGATTCTCATTATTCAGGCACAGTGGAGCAGCATCAACAGGAAAGACTGAGGGCAGGTCTACACTAGAAGCACTACATCTGCAGAGCTGCGCCACTGTAGTGCATCTGGTGAAGGCGCGCTATGCCAATGGGCGAGCACTCTCCTGTTGACATAGTGTACTCCATGTCCGCAAGAGGCGGAAGCTATGGGGGTCTCCAACATCCCAGGTGAGTGCTCTAACCAGTGGGCTGCCAGTCATGATGAGTGGCAGTTAGTTGACTAAAAGTCCATTTGTGAATCTACTCTGGGGTTTCTTAGACCATATTTGCAGCCCAGTAAAGGAAAAGGATGCTTTGAATTCAGACTATTGAGTAGTCCTTGAAAAAGAAAGTGTAGTCTAAACCTTACACTTACCCAATCCAGGGAAAGAACTGTGCCATGTGAGTTATGCACCAGATAAAAACAACTCATATTCTGGACTTTACATACTGACTATTAGCAATGAGTCACCTAAAAATGAATGTCAGCCCAAGGATTGTCCACAGAATATTTCAAATGATTAAATGTGAAAAACCTGATCTGCTCAAGGATACAGCTGGTGAAAAAATTGGAAAAAGTTGTTCCCATAGAAAAAATTAACTTTCGTTCCAAACTAGATCTTGTAAAAAATTATCCAGACTTTAAGGGAAAGAAATATATATTCAGTAAACAACATAAATTGATTGATCAATAGATAGATTAGATAGATACCTTGACAGAAATGGCTCTTGAAATTTATCATTTATCAAAATCATAACTTCATTAAATATATACATATATATACACATACACAGGTGTTTAGTAAATTAAAAAAAACAGTAACCAACTTTATCATGATTTCTATATAATTTTTTTTTAAAAAATTGAATTTAAAAATATTAAAAAGTGGCTCTGATTTCAACCCTCCAAATAGTAATAACCTCAAAAGAAGGAGACTTTTTCAGTAAACTGGGGCTTTTTTTTTTTTTTTTTCATTTCAGACCAAAATTCGCCCATGGAGAATTCACAAACCAAGACATTACGTTTATTGATTAAATCATTCTGAGGAACTGCTTTTCTTTCCCCTGGCATGAGTTAATAGTCCATCAAGATGGGCAACCCAGATTGCTATGCTTGGATCCAGATTCTCTCCATTTTGATTTATCTTACACAAATTAGCTTGGATGGCCTGAATTCTTCTGAAATCCATAAATTTACCGAGAGTTTTCCTCAGGGCCTCCTTGACCTCTTTGTTTCTTAGGCTGTAAATGAGGGGATTGACCAAGGGGGTCAGGACTGTGTAAAGGAGAGAGAACACTTTGTTCAGGTCTCTCAGTGTATCATTTTTTGGCAACACGTACACAATAGTGATGGTCCAATAGAAAATGGTTACCACAATGACGTGAGAGGAGCAGGTGGAGAAGGCCTTTTGCCTCCCAGTGGTGGAAGGGATTTGCAGGATGGCAACAATTATACAGACATAGGATGTTACAGTGAGTAGAAATGGGGGCAGGGTGAATATAAAGGACAGCGTGGAAGCCAAAAGTTCCACAAGGTGAGTGTCACTGCAGGAGATGTTCAGCAGCGGGTTGAAATCGCAAAAAAAATGATCAATTTCATTGGGGCCACAGAAAGTTAATTGTAAAATCATTCCAGTTACTATGGAACTAGTCAGTAACCTGCTCACCCAAGACCCAGCAGCTAGCTGGAGGCAGAACCTGCCATGCATAATTATTGTATAATGGAGGGGTTACATATTGCTAAATAACGATCATAAGACATGGCTGCTAGAAGATAACATTCTGTAGCTGCTAAGAAGCCAAAGGTATTATATTGTATGACACATGCATAGAAAGAAATGGTTCTGTCCCCAGTCAGGAGACTGGCCAGCACCCTGGGCAGAATGGTGGAGGTGTAGCAGGTCTCCAAGCAGGACAAGTTCCCCAGAAATAAGTACATGGGGGTGTGTAGGTGCTGATCAACCACAACCAGCACCAGGATGAGGATGTTCCCAGCCATGGTCATAATGTAGATCACCAGAAACAGCAGGAAGAGAAGAGTCTGAAGCTCCGGGGTATTCCTGAATCCCAGGAGGATGATTTCTGTGACAGACGTTTGATTTCCTCCTTCTGCATCTACCATGGGTTTTGTCTAGGGGAAAACCAAACAAACTCTGAAGATCATTTGGAAAGCAAGAAGTTAAATGCTCATATTTTGACCTCACTCTATTCCACACGTGTCCTTCTGGGTACTTTTAAAAGGCTGTCTGGAAAAGATCAAATCTTCAAACTGAGTTTGATATTTTTGGAGACTGTGTTGAGCTCTATTTCAGATCAAATTGCAAACACAGAACAATGCACGATACCCTAAATCTGACAGCAATACAGAAATTCTTGGCGTGAGAGGAAAACAACAACAAGTATAAAGCTTTCATCTCCACCATCTTTTGATAGTTGCTTTGAGACACTTGCTCCCACATTTTCCCCTTATTCATTACAAGGTTGCCCTGTCATAGACAGGCACATTTCGGTGAATGCTACCAAATAGTATCCATATTAAAACCTTTTTCCTAATGGTCTAAGCTTGGCTTCACCCTTCCCCTACCGTTGGCGCTGATATGGACACCCTCAATAATTCTTTGTGCGTAGGATCTACGGATCGACAGACATACACACCATTGCAAATGACACTTTAAAAACAGTGCTATGTCATTGGTATTCAAGGCCCAATTCACAACTGCCTTGTAGATAAGACTGTTTGAAATGTTTTCATCAAAACTGATTTTCAGTAGAAAATTGGGTTTTGGTGGAAATGAAATGTATTTATTTATTTATTTGTTTATTTTTTGGCAAACACTGCTTGTGGAAAACTCTTATTTTTCTCAAAATATTCCAGATATATTTGGCCAAAAAATAGAAGCTGTACTTTTTTCCTCACACCTCTCTCATCCTCAATGGGGCAAGGCCTCCATGATACTCATCTCCCCTTCACTGGAGAATTGTGGGAGATGGAGTCCAGCTGGGGATCCCAGCCCATAGAGGAGAATGGGGACTTGAGGAACAAATGGCACATCACATTTTTGCCCTACATCTTTTGATTTTCAGTAAATTTTTTCATTAAATTCCCCCTGAACAAAACATAATGTTGGGAGGAGCACTACTTCTGCCTTGTATGGTCATTTGCACCTATGCAAAGCGAGTGCCACGGGGCGTGAGACACTTTTCACACTCATTTTGTTCTGGGGCACATACACTGGCTCCAGGCAGGAAAGATTCATCCCCATAGTATTCTACATATTATTATTTTTCTGGAACATACCAGGGACAATCTTGAGTAATGGTCCAGGCACTGCTGTGCTCCTTGTAAGTATAGCCTACATCCGTGATTTTCAATCTTTTTTTCATTTGCAGATCCCCAGAAAATTTTCAGTGGAGGTGTGGATCCCCAACGGTCTATGGAACACACGTTGAAAACCACTGATCTAGACAAATATACTATTATGGGTGCACAATTGGCTGGGAAGACATAGTCAGAGAGGTCAGAGAGTAGTTATCAATTGCTCATAATTGAGCTGGAAGGGTATATCCTGCAGGGATCTCTCTTTGGTCTAGTTCTATTGAATATCTTCATAAATGATGTGGATAATGCAATAGGAAGTACACTTATAATGGGTGGGGCCCAGAAGCGCCACCAGCGTTTTTGGAGCTCAAGGAGTGGAAAGTCCTGTTCCTGAAATGGTTCCCCCAACAGAGGTGGCAGAAGGTCCCACCCCCAAAATACTGACGATGACCGAGGTGGCAGAAAAGTCGTCCACTGCGGTCGCTGCCCCGCAAATATTAGCTCCCTAAGTGACCTTCTAGGTTGCCTAATGGGTTGTGCCGGCCCTGGTGGGGCCAGAAATGAGGAGTTCAGATTGCGGGAGGAAGCTCTGGGATGATGCAGAAGGGTGGGGTGTGTGGAGGGGTGGGGATGAGGGCTCTGCCTGGGGGTGCAGGCTCCAGTGTGGGGCTGAGGATGAGGGATTTGGTGTGTAGGAGGTGCTCCGGGCTGGGAATGAGGGGTTCAGAGGGTGGGAGAGGGATCAGGGCTGACACAAGGGTTTGGAGCATGGGAGAGGGTTGAGGGCTCTGGCTGGGGGTGGGGATGGAGTTGAGGATGATGGGTCTGGGATGCAGGAGAGTGCTCCAGGCTGTGCTGAGGGGTTCGGAAGGCAGCAGGGAGATCATGTCTGGGGCAAGTGGTTGGGGTGTGTGGGGAGAGCCTCAGAGGTGCAGGTTCTGGGCAGAGCTTACATCAAGTGGCTCCTGGAATCTGTGGCATATCCTCCCTCCAGCTCCTAGGTGAAGACATGGCAAGGCAAGCCTCACACCCCACTGCTCAACGGGAGCTTGAGGGCCAAATTAAAACAGCCAGTGGGCCACATGTGCCCCACCCCTGGTCTAGATAATACTTAGCCCTGCCTCTGTGCAGGACACTAGACTAGATGACCTACTGAGGTTCCTTCCAGTCCTACTTTTCTATGATTCTATGACTGTGGGAAAACATCCCCCTAAATGGTGAGACAAAGGACCTGAATCCTGAGTCCCTTCTTGCTGCCGCCCTAGGTGAACAAGGAATAGTGAAGGTTCTTGAGGCAACTGCTTCTTTTATATCAGCAGCATATGGCCACCTCCCACATCCCTCTCCAACCACTCCAGAGACCCATACTACAAGGTCACCTATCTCTCTGCTCTCCAGGGTCTGCCAGTCACACCCAACTCTGCACCTCCTTTGTTCCCTTTGCCCATTAGCCCCTTCACACTTTCTCCCGTGCTGCCCCCCAATAGCAGGAACATATGTCTTATCTCTATGCCCCATCTCAACAATAAATTGCTAATTAATTAATAAGAAAGAAAGAAAGAAAGAAAGAAAGAAAGAAAGAAAACTAGAAGCTTATTGAACAAGCAACCATGACAGCCTAATTCTGTGCATTCTGTTCCCAATCCATCTATCCGCATTGCCTGTTATTTTCTCCCCTAGCATCCTGCCTTGTCATGATTAGCTGAGTCAAAAAGATCTTTGTTACTAGGAGAAATATCATTATGTACCAGGGCTTGTCGACTCTATAGATGCTACAGCACCACAGCTGTGCCACTGTAGCACTGCAATGTGGATATTCGCTGAAGTGATGGAAGAAGTATTTCCATCACCATCATTATTTCTACCCCACGAGAGGCGATAGCTAGACTGATGGAAGAATTCTCCCATTCAGCTAGCAGTGTCTATACTGGGGTTTAGGCCAGCTTAACTATGTCTCTCAGCAATGTGAATTTTTCACACACTTGAGTAACGTAGCTAGGTCAGCCTAAGTTTTATGTGTCAACCAGCCTCAGTTCTCTAATAAAATCAAGAGAGTGTCTCACCTGCCTTGAGAACAAAGGATTGTTTCTTTGGTAGCTCATCAGGCTTCTAAGAGTATGAACCAAAGAACATATCTAGGGATATGAGCCCATATGAGTGATCGCACAGAAGTCAGAAAACTACTACAGAATCCCCATGGAATTATGTGCCTTGAACACCAACCTCAGTAGGTGGGGATCAATGAAGCTTAAAATAAGCAACCAATCTTTCAATGCCCTTGTGAGCAATCGTTGCTCTAGTAATTAGTCCCAGAGTTCTCCCTCCTGCATCCGCAAAGATTAGTCCATCAGATCTTTCACAGAGTTTTGCTGTAAATGTGGCCTCCTGAAGCCCTCGCTCATATAAGTGTCAGTTACTCCACTAAGTTGCCATCTCAACACTGATGTGGTCACTTGAGTGAGTACTGGTCACTTCGGTGAGTAAGGATGGCAGAATCAAACCCACAGAATTCAGGATCAGGCCCATATTAATGAAGCTGAAGTAACTCAGAGCTCAGAGCTGCTTATGAAGTCAGCAGGAAATGAGGGTGGATTCTAAACACAAACTGCTTTGGAGATTCGTGTTATGTGAAGCTTTACTGTATATCAACTTGCCACTGTGACCAGTGGTGAATAGAATCAGACAGCCTTCTGAAACCAAAGTTTGGTTTCTTTTAACACTACGTACAAGGGGTTTAGAAGGAAAAAATATGAATTTTAAAACAACACATAATCTAGCTTAACTAGCGGCCTTGCTTCTTCAGACACCCCAGCAGGAGCCTGTCTCTCTGCTTCCTTTCCCTAGTTCCCCTAGACAACTTGCTTTATAATTCTGCCAGCATTTGTTTGATTCTCTGGTTCCCAGGCCTTTACCTATCCTAGCATAGTCAATATCAGATCTCAGGTTTTTGCTGAGAAGAGGCTTATCATGAGCCATTCTATTTCCTTTCCTGATTGATTACCCTTTCTGCCCCTCAATTAAGCTAAACCAGCATATTCGTACAGTAAACGGCCCAATGACCAGCTCAAAACACAGTGTAAAGAAGTTATTACAGAACTGTTCCGATTCCATCATATAGATACTTGTCTGGAAGATGCTTTACTCAAACCAAGTTATTGGGATCAATCCAGTAATAACTGGATAGATCCCAATAACTCTGGCCTGGGCTATACAGGAAGTCACACTAGATGATCTAATGATCCCTTCTGGGCATAAACACTACGAATCTATGAAAAGTAAAAACAGTGAATGTCTTAGGCCATCATCTTCAAAAGTGACCTGTGGCTTTGAGATACCTTGGGCCTGATTTCCAGATTGCTAATCACACCCAACTCCACAAGAAGCCAATGTGACTGGCAGATGTTCCGAACATCTGAGAAACCCCAAAAGCCCCAAAGCCAATTTTTATCAAAGGGTACACAAATTTGAGTGCCTCTTCTTTTTTATGCCTCATTTATGAACATTTGGCCTGGTTTGTTTTGTTTTTGCTGAGTACCCTCAGTGGGTGTGGCTGGGGTTGTTGGTTCTTAGCACATTTGGAGAAGAAGGTCCAGGCTGGATTAAATTAAATGGAGGAACCCCAACTTAGTGGTTTCCTTGCAACATTTGGCCTCAGAGTCTGCCCAGGGCAGCTACCATGTAATGCTTGCTTTTGAAGCAAGGAACTGAGCAACAATGGCCTGTAAGACTCCAACGCTTTGTTGAATCACACCGTTAGCATCCAGTTCTGATGCCGTTACTTGGGATCCCCTTTCTGCAAATCCTTCCTGTGACGTTGCACTACATTATGCTTTATAAAAATATGTTTATAAGTGTGAATATGATGTAACTGGAATACACTTTGTGCAAAAGGTCTCTTGTAAGGAATCATTACAAAGCTTGTGGCACCTTATAGACTAACAGAAGTATTGGAGCATAAGTTTTCGTGGGTGAATACCCACTTCATCCCATTCATCTGACAAAGTGGGTATTCACTCATGAAAGCTTATGCTCCAGTACGTCTGTTAGTCTATAAGGTGCCACAGGACTCTTTGTCACTTTTTACAGATCCAGACTAACATGACTACCCCTCTGATACATTATAAAGCTTATAATCTACTGAGTGCGTTTCTTCTATTTTTATGAATGTATCACTCTTGTATCTGTAACTAGGAATGTGAAGTATAACTTTCAGGTCCTATTGTGATTTTCCAGAGTGTTGGCCATTAGTATTGGTTTAGAATCTTGATGGCTCCAGTTAACAAGGACAATTGTTTGAAAATGGTTTATTTACCTGAAAACGTTCCTGTATACATTCAGGCCAGCCTTGGAAGACTGGAGGGGGCCTCACAGGACATGTGAACATGTCACCTGATACTGGAACCCATCTTAAGCCTGGTACTTTTCCATTTAGAAGGATGGATGGGAACCCAGAGAGACAAAAGATTCCTGCGTTGTGACAAAGAGATAAAAGGAGGTGGAACAGAACAAAGCCTGTCCCAGTCATGAGAAAGCCCCTGCTTTTCACCTAAAATGCCTGCTGGAACTAATAAGGACTGTATTGGGGAAAGGATTGGGCCCAGACTAGGAAGGATTCTAGTCCGTAAAAGAAGTTTATTGGAATATCTATGAGGGTGAGATTTACGTGTAAACAGTTTCTTAATGTATTAGGCTTAAATTTATGTGTTTTGTTTTATTTTGCTTGGACACTTACTTTGTTCAGTCTGTTATTACTTAGAACCACTTAAATCCTCCTTTTTATACTTAATTAAATCACTTTTGTTTATTGATAAACCCAGAGTAAGTGAATAATATCTGGGGGAGCAAACAGCTGTGCATCTCTCTCATTCGGTGTTATAGAGGGTGGACAATTTATGTGATTACCCTGTTTAAGCTTTATACAGAATAAAATGGATTTATTTGCAGTTTGGATCCCATTGGGAACTGGGTGTCTGGGTGCTGGAGATAGGTGGCCTGCTGAGCAGTTTTCAGTTAAAGTCTGCAGCTTTGAGGGCGCGGACCAGATCTGGGTCTTTGTTGCAGCAGCCTAGCATGTCTGGCTCAACAAGGCAGGGTTCTGAAGTCCCAAGCTGGCAGGGAAAACAGGCTCAGAGCTAAATTCAGAACATCAGGTGACAGTCCCAAGGGGGACTCTGTGACCAAACCTGTCACACTTCCATCCTTTCCTAAGTAGTGCTTTCCCAGGAGAGCTGGACACATTGAAGACATGAATAAAGGTCCGCAAAATCTATAATATATTTTAAGATCCATTTCATCTGACCTTTGGCATAACACAGGGTAACAAACTTTGTCCAGTGATTCCTGCCTCCAGCCCACAAATTATGGCTGAACTTGAATGTGTTGTTCAGAAAGGTACCTGATCATCATTAAGCTGCATTTTCAAGAGACCTGGAGGGAATTAGTGCCTGATTCTGACTGACTTTCAATGGGATTTGGTCACCTCACTAATCTGGATTCTAAGACTCAAAGAGATGGAGAATGTGGCACATCACTTGTCATGCTGAGGATAAGGCCTTTGCTCCTTAACTGGAAAAAGTCCCATAGTAGCCCTGGTGTATATGGCTCTGTAACCAGGACTGGATTAAGACAGGATCCATGGATCCAGTGCCTACGCTAGGTGAATGCCCAAGGATATAACAGAGGTTGCCTACTGCCAGAGAGTATTGGAATCTGCTAAGGGGACAACACTGGCAGACTGTTGAGCCAGAAATGTCATAAGCTTTTTGCTTTGTTGATGGTCTTATGGCTGGATGGAATCCAGGTCCTAATCCACCTCACCCCACTACTGACCTTGTCTGTGTGTTGTTCTTTAAGGCCTCAATTCAGCAAGGTACCTTTAGCACATGTCTAATTTTTAAACATATTCTTAGTCCCATGGAACTCAATGGGAATTCTCACATGCTTAAAATTAAATACATGTTCGAGCATCATGCTGAATTGGGGTCTAAAGTGCTTAGAGGCTGCTTGGGACAGTAGCAGCACTCACTTTGGATCAAACAATTAATGAGGAGATGCACACACTGTGCTCTTCCTTTTGTTTGTTCTTCTCTCATGGTTAACTCTTAATAGAAAATACAATCTCATTTAGACAGAGTCTGAGGATTTCAAAGCTGCTTAAGGGATCTGATCACCTTGTTCCCATTAAAAGCAATGTGAAATATGTGTCTAAATCTCCTAGACAGCTTGGAAAAGCTCGCCTGGAGACTATATGCTTGTTATTTGCCCATGAGAAAGATAGTAGATGTCAAGATAGTCATAAGAGAATTCAAGATCACAATTCAAGGCTGGAGAATTATGGCCTGAACCACTCCTGAGCATGCTGGGATTATTTATTTATGTATTGTCTTTTGTACTTCTCTATGATAAAATATAATTTTGGGGAGGGATAATTCAATGGTTTGAGCATTGGCCTGCTGAACCCAGGGTTGTGAGTTCAATCTTTGAGGGGGGCATTTAGGGATTTGAGGCAAAAAAATGTTTGGTGATTGGTCCTTCTTCGAGCAGGGGTTTGGGCTAGATGATCTTCTGAGGTCCCTTCCAAACCTGATATTCTATGATAATTCAGCTCAGTAGAACATGTGCTCCCAGTGTGATGCTGTGGCCAAAAAGGCTAATATCCTGGGGTGCATAAATAAGGGAAGCTTAAATAGGAGCATATAAGTCATTTTACCTCTGTATTTGTCATTGGTGTGACTGCTGCTGGAATACAGTGTCCAATTCTGGTGCCCACAATACAAGAAGGTTGTTAATAGATTGGAGAGGGTTCAGAGAAGAGCCACAGAATGATTAGAGGATTGCAAAACATGACTTGTAGTGATAGACTCCAGGAGCATAATCTGGTTAGTTTAACAAAGAGAGTGTTAAGGTATGACTAGATCGCCTACATGAGGGACTAAAAATTGATACTGGGCTTATCAATCTAGCAGAGAACGGTCTAACGTGATTTAAAGGCTGGAAGTTGAAGCTAGACAATTTCAGACAGGAAATATATTTTAACAGTGAGAGTAATTAACCATTGGAACAATTTACCAAGGCTTGTGGTGGATTCTCCATCACTGACAATTTTAAAATCAAGATTGGATGACGACTCATGGTTGCCTGCAACTCTCATTCCTGCCAGATGGAAGAGACTCTGCAGCATGTCTGGAATTTTGTTGACATTCAAACATTTATGAGGCATATTTCCAAAAGTACAGAGGGAGGCCGGGTGTCTGTCACAAGGGGTCCTGGCTGTTGAAGGGAGGTGGGCTTAGCTCTACCTGTGACTAATGATCAGCCTCCCAGAGGATGGATCTCGGGCCAGAGATCAGGCAACAGCCTGCAGGTTGCTTGCTCCATAGAATCATAAAATATCACGGTTGGAAGGGACATCAGGAAGTCATCTAGACTAACCCCCCGCTCAAAGCAGGACCAGTTCCCAACTAAATCATTCCAGCCAGGGCTTTGTCAAGCCTGACCTTAAAAACTGCTAAGGAAGGAGATTCCACCACCTCCCTAGGTAATCCCATTCCTTTTCTGCAGAATTGCTGTCTAGCCACTCAGTCCCTAGTCTGTAGCAGTGCATGGGATTCTTCTATCCTAACTGCAGGACTCTGCACTTGTCCTTGTTGAACTTCATCAGGTTTCTTTTGGCCCAATCCTCTAATTTGTCTAGATCACTCTGGACCCTATCTCTACCCTCTAGCATATCTACCACTCCTCCCAGTTTAGTGTCATCTGCAAACTTGCTGAGAGTGCAGTCCACGCCATCCTCCAGATCATTAATGAAGATATTGAACAAAACTGGCCCCAGGACTGACCCTTGGGGCACTCTGCTTGAAACCGGCTGCCAACTAGACTTGGAACCGTTGATCACTACCCGTTGAGCCTGATGATTTAGCCAGCTTTCTATCCACATTATAGTCCATTCATCCAGCCCATACTTTAACTTGCTGGCAAGAATACTGTGGGAGACCATATCAAAAGCTTTGCTAAAGTCAAGGAATAACACATCCATGGCTCAGTTAGGGAGAGAGATCCAGGAGAAAGAACCTAGAAGGAGACTCTCCACACCCATCAGCTGGGAGGCCTGGCTGGAGAGACCTGCTGTGTGTGTAGGAGCCACAGGATGGGCTAGGCAGGACCAGTCTGTTGTGACTGGCACTGTGGGTTGCACTAGTTTTGGAAAATAAACCCACTCCTGGACACAGGGGTTGAAATCCCACTGCTTTTGGGAGCTGCATTTGGCTCTGCATTTGCACTGTTGAGGAGGATGAAAGGCCCAGGGAAGCAAAGCAGTCTACGGGAGCAGAAGAAACCTTCCCATAGTTGGGACCCTCCTTCCAGATGGTGTTGGGGTATCCTTTCGCACGGAGGTTACCTCTCCAGGGGAGGGAACTCCAGTCACTAGGAAAAGGCAGGTATTAGTAATGGGAGATTTGATCATTAGAAACATAGATAGTTGGGTTTGTGAAGACCAAGAGAACCGTATGGTGACTTGCCCGCCTGGTGCGAAGATTGCGGATCTCTCGAGGCATCTAGATAGACTTATGTGTAGCGCTGGGGAGGAGCTGGTGGTCTTGGTACATGTAGTACCAATCACATAAGGAAAGGTAGGAGAGATGTCCTGGAGTCCAAATTTAGGCTGCTAGGGAAGAGACTGAAATCCAGGACCTCTACGGAGGCATTCTCAGAAATGCTCCCAATTCCATGCACAGGGCCAGGTAGGCAGGCAGAGCTTCAGAGTCTCAATGTGTGGATGAGACGATGGTGTAGAGAGGAGGGGTGTAGATTCATTAAGAACTTTTGGGATGGGGAGAGCCTACACAGGAGAAATGGGCTCCACCTAAACCAAAGTGGAACCAGACTGCTGGCACTAAACATTAAAAAGGTTGTAGAGCAGTTTTTAAAGTAAGAGATGGGGGAAAGCCAACTGCTGCAGAGGAGCTTGTGGATCAGACAGAAACTTCTCTTAGAGGAGAGTCTATTGATAGAGATTCTCTAGGTTATAGTCAGGAACAGAGGATGGAAGAGGATAATGTAAGGGCTGGATCAGACGAGAAACATTCACATAAAAAGGTTTCTGACACATCAGAAAAGGGCAGACAATTAAACAGTGACAAGTTTTTAAAGTGCTTGTACACAAATGCTAGAAGTCTAAATAATAAGATGGGTGAACTAGGGTGCCTCGTGATAAAGGAGGATATTCATATAATAAGCATCACAGAAACCTGGTGGACTGAGGACAATCAATGGGACACAATTATTCTGGGGTACAAAATATATCGGAAGGACAGAACAGGTTGGGAGTGGCACTATATGTGAAAGAAAATGTAGAATCAAATGAAGTAAAAATCTTAAGTGAATCCACATGTTCCATAGAATCTCTTGGATAGTAATTTCATGCTCTAAAAAGAATATAACATTAGGTATCTATTATTAAGCACCTGACCAGGACAGTGATAGTGATGATGAAATGCTAAGGGAAATTAGAGAGGCTATCAAAATAAAGAACTCGATAGTAGTGGGAGATTTCAATTATCCTGATATTGACTGGGAACATGTTACCTCAGGACGAAATGCAGAGACAAAATTTCTCAATACTTTAAACGACTGCTTCTTGGAGCAGCTTGTATGGGAACCCACAAGGGGAGAGGCAACTCTAGATTTAGTCCTGAGTTGAGCGCAGGAGCTGGTCCAAGAGGTAATAATAACAGGACCACTTGGAAATAGTGACCATAATATAATAACATGTAACATCCCGGTGGTGGGAAGAACATCTCAACAGCCCAACACTATGGCATTTAATTTAAAAAAGAGTAACTATGCAAAAATGAGGGGGTTAGTTAAACAGAAATTAAAAGGTACAGTGACTAAAGTGAAATCCCTGCAAGCTGCATGGGTGCTTTTTAAAGACACCATAAATAGAGGCCCAACTTCAATGTATACCGCAAATTAAGAACACAGTAAAAGAACTGAAAAAGAGCCACTGTGGCTTAACGGCCATGTAAAAGAAGCAGAGAGAGATAAAAAGACTTCCTTTAAAAAGTGGAAGTCAAATCCTAGCAAGGTAAATAGAAAGGAGCATAAACTCTGCCAAATTAAGTGTAAAAATGTAATAAAAAAAGCCAAAGAGGAGTTTGAAGAATGACTAGCAAAAACTCAAAAGGTAATAACAAAATGTTTTTAAGTATTTCAGAAGAAGGAAGCCTACTAAACAATCAGTGAGGCCCCTCAAAGATAGAGATAGAAAAGGAGTGCTTAAAGATGATAAAGTATTTGCGGAGAAACTAAATGAATTCTTTGCTTCAGTCTTCACGGCTGAGGATGTTAGGGAGATTCCCAATCTTGAGCTGGTTTTTGTAGGTGACAAATCTGAGGAACTGTCACAGATTGAAGTGTCACTAGAGGAGTTTTTGGAATGAATTGATAAACTTAACAGTAACAAGTCACTGGGACCAGATGGCATTCACCCAAGAGTTCTGAAAGAACTCAAATATGAAATTGTGTAACTATTAACTAGGATTTGTAACCTGTCCTTTAAATCAGCTTCCTTACCCAATGACTGGAAGTTAGCTAAAGTAACTCCAATATTTAAAAAGGGCTCTAGAGGTGATCCTGGCAAATACAGAATGGTAAGTCTAATGTCGGTACCAGGCAAAGTAGTCGAAACAATGGTAAAGAATAAAATTGTCAGACACATAGAAGAACATACATTGTTGGGCAAAATGTTCATTAAAAAAAAAAGCAATAACAAAAGCAACCTTTATGCCAAAATACAAGAGAAAAAAGTGAGTCTCAGCTTTCAATTTTCTAAATTTTTTCAGAAGTTGATTTCCTCAGCTATCCATATCAGCTGCACCGATCTGTGGTTCACAAAGCCAACTGACATGTATATCACTATGCAAGAATGAGGCAGCATCTTTCAGCACAGTCCCAAGTGATGATAGTATAATGCTTTCACCTGGAAGAAAACCTGAGCCTCTTCCGCAGGGCAAAGCTTCAGAAAAGGGCAAAGGATTTAAAGGAATAAAACTATTCAATTTAAACATCAGAAAGCCTCTTTTGAATGAGATGGCATTCCCTCCTCCAGATTGCTAACAGGCATCCTGGTCAGTCAATGTGGGGAATGCACAAACCAGTCAGGAGAACCATGATACATGAGTAAACAAGCTAAACACAAGACTGCTGCGCCCTTACTCCAGCCAGAGAGCCATTATTCATATTAATAAATTGTGAGGCAGTGAGAGTGAGTGAATAGAGCACTGGAGAGCAGGTCAGGAGACCTGTGTTGTAATGGCTCCTTTGCCTCTATTTAGTATCCCACCTCCTGCCTGTTTAAATTATGAATTACTAGGAACAGGAGCTGTTTCTTACTGTCTATGTAATGGACCTGGCAGAGTAGGGCCCTTACCTCAACTATAGTGTCAATAATACTCTAACACTTGCACAGGGAGTTATTGGAACAGTGCAAGTACCAACTCCAGCACAATCAGGCTGCTAAACACCCCAGATCAGCTACAACAACAAAATAACATACCAGACAATAATTTAGCACTAAAATAAAGATGCACTGATCATTACAATATCCCCCCTTTAGTTAAATAAGAACTTTAAACAATAACTCCTAGGAATCCAGATAGTCTTCCATCCATGTAGGTTTCCAAGCTGATCTTCCTACTCCAGTCATATATTCTGTCACAGAGACAAGATGCATAGTTGTATCTAGAGTATCAATGAGTGCAAGATTAACGTCATCTAGGTCAGGTCTATCCATTGTGGACAGATTGTTTGTTGAAGACAGCAATGTGTTGAGATCCCGGGAACACTCTGACAATTCCTCCTCCACACCCAGTGTTCCACCACGAACAACAGATACTGGCCGAGGGGCATCCAAATCCTTGTCTGCAAACCGTCTGTAACATCTAAGCTTCAAATACTTCCCCTGAGCACCTCAAAAGCAGCTGGGTGAGTGGAACTGTAACACTAAGATTTCATCAGTTATCTGATTGTCTCAGTCTTTCTATCTGTCCATGTCTGTACTGCCACACACCTTGAGAAGGTATTGTATACTAGAAGCAGACACTAATTTTTCTTTGGAACCTCTGGTAGCAGGGATTGCAAGTCGATCTGTATGAACTCCCATAGCTTACTAGGTTGGAGCATTTCCCCTAAAGAAGTTCTTCCTCCCCTTACTGATACTTTCCAGACTTGACAGGTAAGACAGGAGAGTACTTAGTCTTAACATCTGCAGACACCCTCGTGCAAAATAATGTGTCAGTGTCTTTTCATACCCCAGGTGTTCTGCTGCTGCATTATCATGAGCACCCTCCAGTATTGTTCACTGAAAGCTTGCTGGCAGGTCAGTCCTGTTACCCTGAGACACCAGCAAGTTGGTAGCAGGATCAATGGACTGTGTTGAGCTGGACCACTCCAGTCTGGGCCTCCTTTGGTAGATTTGGTGGCACCAAATATAACTCAGGTGCCCTAGACTGTTCTTGCCACACGTCCTCCCGAAACCAGCCTGAGCCTATTCTCACGACCCTCATCCCACTGAGAGTGTCCACAACCACACGTTGCTTTCCAGGTTTACGGGGAGCTGTGCATGTGAATTAAGAAAGTTTGTGAATCCATCACAACAGGCATCCTGGGTTTTGCTTGGTAAGGGGCTGCCAGAGGCCACCGGTCTGTGTGTGCACTGAATTCCACACACAGACCACAGGGCCCTGGAATGATTCAACCCATAACAGCACCGTGAGTGCCTGTGCCAAGCAACATCTCTGCTCAACAGCCAGAATGGCTGAGAGGATCAGGGCAAACCCAATTCCATCCCTATTCATAGACCTCTTTGACCACCCAAGAGCGCACTCCTCAGGGAGGCTGCCATTGTGGGCCCACTTGCCCTGCCCAGATTTCTCTGTGACATTGATGTGGCGTGAAGAAGCAGCGTTGATGTGCTTAACTTTGAGGCGTGTAGAAAATCAGTGGGTCTCACCAGGCCTACTTCCATATTCAGGCTCTCTGAACAATGAATGACAGGAAATGGGCACCTCAGAATGGAATTCACAAAAGCCAGAATGCTAAGCGGCTCTGCCATCATGGAGCTCAGCCCCCAAGTGCTGGCCGGCACCCGTCTCTGAGCTGTAAAACTTTTGCTGGCATTAAGCACAGATGTCACTTCTATGCTACACCTTGATCATGCTGTCCAGGAGGCTGGCCAGTCTCCTGACTGATTTTCTACTTGATCATCATGATTGTTTATATGTTAACAATAAGCAACCAACTTAACAAAATGTGCTCTGTCTGATACACTGCCCTGACACCCCTGCTCAATCCCCTGCTACTGAGCCTGAGAAACTAAGAGATAGAGCAGGCCCTATGGATGCCAGCCCATACATTTCAGACTTCCCATAGCAAACATGGCTAGTTTTGATTTGGATAGAACAAAATGGAAGTGGTTAGAGTTTATCTGTAGAGTGCATATGATTCCTTTGGACTCACCATTTGGCTAATCCAGATGAAAATGAAACAGCGTGGCTGAGTGATTAGTTTGTATTGATTTGTTCATTCGATAGATGTCACCTCCTTTTTTCATCTGAATGGATGATGAATAAATGATGATCCTTTCAATTGTATTTGTTATTCCACATGATTCTCTGTTGGGCTGAATTATGCATTTAGAGACAGACTTTCAGACTCCACAGTCGAGGCCAGTTGTCCTGAAGGGCCTGGCTCTCATTTAAGCACCACAATGAGTGAGCAACCTTGCAAAAGTTAGGGTTGGAAAGTGAGTGTTGCAACAGCAGAAATGCCAGCTCATGCAACTTTATCTTGCTTCTTTTGGTATTTACTGTTTTATGGTAAAGTTGTAGCACCTAGATGCACATAATTATGTTAGAACCTCTCCAGGGAGTTAGGAGAGAATTCCTATCCCTGTGCAATATAAAGAAGGGACTTGAACAGGGTCTCCTACCATTCTTGCATGCCCTAACCACTACACTGTGAAGTCTTTCTTGCTTTATATCTGGCCTACTGCATATTTAATTATTTACACGCGAGAACAACTTCAAGAGGAGGGACTAAGTGAATGGTCCATAGCTTGGTGGTTAAGTCATGACTCTAGCAGTTAGGCTGAGACCTCATAGTTAGAAAGGTTTTTCTTACTATCTAACTTAAATCTCCCTGGCTGGAGATTAAGCCCATTACGTCTTGATCTTTCTCCTCAGTGGACACGGAGAACCCTTGATCTATGTCCTCTTTATAAGCCTGTAAGATATTTGTAGACTATCAAGTCCACCCCCACCCTTCTTTTCACAAGACTATACTTGCCAAGGGCTTCTTTTTTTTCATCTTTCCATGTAGGTCAGAGGAAGGTCTCAAGACAGCTCAGCAGAACTTCCCTTTGTATTGACATGAGAAACCTAAGGAAATACCCATGCCTTCAATTTACCAAACCCTACAGCCCTCTTTTCTGCTTCAAATCCCCCCTCAAAAACCACCACTGCAAAACAAACAAACAAATGAACAAACACAACAACATTAAAGGATTAAAAACTGAGGAACAGAGAGAAGAAGAAACAATATCAGCATGAAAGGAGTCTGATGCACAGTCCTGATTGCCCCAGCTAAAAAAAAGATATAAAGGTACAGAGAAGGACACCAAAAATAATTAAGGATATGGAAGAGCTTCTTTATGAGGAGACAATAAAAAGACATGGACTGCTCAGCTTGGAAAAGAGATGACTGAGGGAGAATATGAGAAAGGCCTGTAAAGTCATGGCTGGAGCGGAGAAAGTGCATAAGGATGTGTTGTTTACTCCTTCACATAACACAAGAATTATGAGTCACTGAATGAAATTAACAGACAGCAGGTTTAAAACAGGGTGACCAGATGTCCCAATTTATAAGGACAATCCTGGTATTTGGGGCTTTTGCCTATATAGGCACCTATTACCTCCCACCCCCTGTCCCAATTTTTCACGCTTGATATCTGATCACCCTAGTTTAAAACAAACATGAGGAAGTATTTCTTCACACAATGCACAGTAAATCTGTGAAACTTGTTGTCAGGGGATGTTGTGAAGGCCAAAAGAATAACTGGGTTTAAAAATGAAATAAGACAAGTTCCTGTAGTCTAGGTCAATCAATGGCTATTAGCCAAGATGGTCAGGGATGCAACCCAATGCTCTGGGTGTCCCTAAGCCTCGGACTGCCAGATGTAGGGACTGGCCTACAGGGGATGGTCACTCGATAATTGCCCTGTTCTGTTCATTCCCTTTGAAACATCTGACCTTGGTCACTGTTGGAGGACAGGACACTGGAGCATAGATCTGACCCAGTATGTCCATTCTTATGTTGCTATGAGCATCCATCTCTCCCACATGTCAGAAAATCACATAGAAGAGTTGCCAGACATGTCTTTGCAGCAGAATATCTCTGGATACATGAGTTAATAAAATACAAAATAATAAAAACAAAATAAAACTATCTTCCAAATCCAAATTCTTGGACCAAATTTTGGGCTTCTAGATCAGGTGTTGGAGATGATGTAACGGGGTTCACACACCACTGGAGTGCTGCCTTGTGGCTGGCTCTGAGGATTTAGCACTCACTTTGTCTGGCACCCGTCCCAGCTGTTGCTCTCATCATGGCCTGTCTGTACCTCTGGATCTCAAGGTGCTCCTCATTTTGACTCAACCCTATGGCCAGGTCACTATGTAGTCCTTCTCTCTGGAGACTACACTGGACAAGCTGTCCGTATGCTGCACCAGGCAGTCTTCCAGTCCAAGCCAGATCCAGAGCGACGTTCCCAGTAGCTGGTAAGAGGAAGCAGGCAATGCACACTACTCCAGGTCCCAGTCCTATGTGACCCTATGTCCAGCAACCACTGTCTGCTCAATCTCAGATCCTGTTGCTGATATCCTGGGCTATTTCCTACCTCGCCTTTCTATTTCCTGGCCCACCTCTGAGTTCACCAGCCTGAACTTCCTCTACTCCCTGTGTCTACTTCAGTCATCTGTTTCTCACTAGACCTTAGAACTCCTCTTTGTCCTTAGACAACTCCCTTTCTCTCGGCGGAGTGACTTCAGATCTCCTCCTAAAGACCCCTCTTGCTCTCAACTTCCAGGCTTGGTAGAAACCCAGCCTGGCCCTGCCTGTTTCCAATAACTCACTCTGCGAGTATTAGAGTATTATTGATACTATAGCTGATGTCAGAGCCCCACTCTGCCAGGTCCTTTACATAGGCAGTAAGAAACAGCTCCTGCTCCAAGTAGTTTATAATCTAAACAGGCAGGAGGTGGGAGACTAAACCGAGGCAGAAGAGTCATTAGAACATAGGTCTCCTGACCTGCACTCCAGTGCTCTGTTCACTCTTTCTCTTGCTGCCTCACAATTTATTAATGTGAATAATGGCTCTCTGGCTGGAGTAGGGGCATGACAATCTTGTGTTTAGCTTGTTTCTTCATGTGGCATGGTTCTCCTGGCTGGTCTGTGCGTTCCCCACATTAACTGACCGGGATGCCTGTTAAAAATCCTGAGGGACTAATGCCACCTGATTTAAAAGGGGCTGTTTGATGTTTAAATGGAATAGTTTAATTCAGCGATTGGCAACCTTTCGGAAGCGGCTCACCAGGGTAAGCACCCTGGCAGGCCAGGCCAGTTTGTTTTCCTGCCATGTCCACAGGTTTCCACTGGCCGCGGTTCAGTGATCCAGGCCAATGGGGGCAGCGGGAAGTGGCAACAAGCACATCCCTCGTCCTGCACCACTTCCCAAGACCCCATTGGCCTGCAGCAGTGAACTGTGGCCAGTGGGAGCTGTGATTGGCCGAAGCTGCCGACATGGTGTTTAAAGAAACCGTCCTGGCCCGCCAGAGTGCTTACCCTGGTGAGCTGCGTGCCAAAGGTTGCCGATCCCTGGTTTAATTCCTTTAAATCACTTGCCCTTTTCTGAAGCTTTGCCCTGCGGAAAGGGCTCAGGTTTTCTTCCAAGTGAAAGCATTTTATTATCATCAGTGGGGACTGTGCTGAAAGATGCTGCCTCATTCTTGCATAGGGGTGTGCATGTCAGTTGGCTTTCTGAACCACAGATCAGTGCAGCTGATATGGATAGCTGAGGAAATGAACTTCTGAAAAAAAATAGAAAATGAAAGCTGTAACTCACTTTTTCCCCTTGTATTTCAGCATAAAGATTTATTTTTTTTGTCAGAGTGTTCCCAGGATCTCAACACATTGCCGTCTTCAACAAACAGTCTGTCCAAAATGGATAGAGCTGACCTAGAGGAGATGAATCTTGCATTTATTGATAATCTAGATACAACTGTGAGTGTTGTCTCTGTGACGGAATATATGACTGGAGTAGGAAGACCAACTTGGAGACCTACATCAATTTCTGGGAGTTATTGCTTAAAGTTTTTATTTAACTAGAGGGGGTGTGGCAAATTGCCAGCACTATTATGATGGGTCTTGCGCTTTCTGTTCTTTGGGGGGGAGTTCAGGGCACCATTTCTTGCCCCTGCAGTGGAATGTTAACTGCCCCACTAGTGTCCTAGAGGGAGGGAGTGGAGAGGGACGGACCTGGGCCCACCCTATACTCCAGGTCCCAACCCAGAGGCCCTGAGGATACTGGTAAATCACTTGAACTGAAGCTTCCTTCCCCTGGGCTACTTCCCTCTCCTACCCTTCCTCTGTACAAGCCAGGTGCCCCTTTACTTAGGGTCTTGGACTTCTTAGCCCACCGCAGCACTTCCCCAAACTGTCCTCTGCTTCCCTTCAAACTGTTCTCTGCTCCAACATCAATTCCTCTCTGCTCCAACTCCTTCAAACTGTTCTTTGCTCCAACACCAATCCTTTCTCCTCTAACTCCCACACTGTCTGATTGAAGCAGGGTTTTTTATCATATGACTGACTGCAGGTGCTCTAATTGGCTTCAGGTGCTCTCGTTAATCTATAGCAAACTTTCTTCCCATTACAGGGAATAAGACTGCCTTCTAAACCTTTCCTGCTGCCCTCTGGCCATGCTGTATCACAGGGGGATATTGTAAAGATCAGTGCATCTTTATCTTAGTGCTAAGTTGTTGTCTGGCTTGTTATTTTGGTGTTGTATCTGATCTGGGGGGTATAGCAGCTTGTTTTTGCTGGAGTTGGTACTTGCACTGTTCCAATAACTCCCTGTGAGAGTATTAGAGTATTATTGATACTATAGCTGAGGTCAGGGCCCCACTCTGCCAGGTCCTTTACATAGACAGTAAGAAACAGCTCCTGCTCCAAGTGGTTTATAATCTAAACAGGCAGGAGGTGGGAGACTAAACAGAGGCAAAGGAGCCATTAGAACACAGGTCTCCTGACCTTCTCTCCAGTGCTCTATTCACTCACTCTTACTGCCTCACAATTTATTAATGTGAATAATGGCTCTCTGGCTGGAGTAAGGGCATGACAGGCTTGTGTTTAGCTTGTTTCTTCATGTGGCATGGTTCTCCTGGCTGGTTTGTGCATTCCCCACATTAACTGACCAGGATGCCTGTTAGCAATCCTGAGGGAGGAATGCCACCTGATTCAAAAGGGGCTGTTTGATGTTTAAAGGGAATGGTTTAATTCCTTTAAATCCTTTGCCCTTTTCTGAAGCTTTGCCCTGTAGGAGAGGCTCAGGTTTTCTTCCAGGTGAAAGCATTGTATTACCATCACTTGGGCCTGTGCTGAAAGATGCTGCCTCATTCTTGCATAGTGGTGTGCACATCAGTTAGCTTTGTGAACCACAGATCGGTGCAGCTGATATGGATAGCTGAGGAAATCAACTTCTGAAAAATATTAGAAAATTGAAAGCTGAGACTCACTTTTTTCTCTTGTATTTCATCATAAAGGTTGCTTTTGTTCTTGTTATTTTTTTTAAATTAACATTTTCACCAAAACAACTGGAAAATGTGGATGTTTCATTCTAAAACCAAATAACCTCAAATGATATTTTTTAATTTGGAAAGGTTAGCATAGTACTACCTTGGGGCTGTAGGCAGTGGTATCTCATCCCCTAGTCTGCCCAATGGGCCACGTTCCCCAGCTGAACTACATCTCCCATGATGGACCAGGGCCAAGGACATCCATTATGCACCATACAGGCTTGGCAAGAGGTGCATCTTGGGAAACAGTCTGCCCAGGGACCGTGGTCCATAGAGGAGAATGACGCACAAGCCAACTCCCATGAGGCATCAGGCCACATTTCATACTTTTGATTTGTTTTGTTTGTAGCTGAAAGGTTTTTTTATTTGTTTGTTGTTGTGATTTTGTCAAAAAGTGAATTTTCCCTCAGAAAAACAAAACATGCCAGACTGGGGAGCTGCTACAACTCCCCAATCTAGCCTGTACGGAAACCGGAAAGCAGATGGTGTCCCATGATTGATTATAGAAGAATTAATGAAGCTACAGTACTTATGGCCCCAATTGTAGTCAGCCTTCCACCTAAAAGGACCTGAGTAGTAGCCATGGATAAATGATTCGCTGTCGCTGGACATTGCTAATTGTTTCTTTGCTATCCCATTAGCCTCTTTAAATTAATAACAAGCTGAGTTATGAGGACTCCCGAGTTCCTTTTAACACCAAAGAGACAAATGCCTGAGCGGGTACAAAAGAAGGTCTGGATGGCAAATATGGTACAAACAGTTACGAGTTATACTTGCCAAAGGACGAGATATAACAAGATATAACAAGGACGAGATATAACAATTCACAGAAATAAATGCACAGTATGTATTAACGTATAGGGCCATGTTAGTGGTCCTGTATTTTTGTTTTTGTTTGCTTATATTTTTGCAGGTTACTCTATGAATTTTTGGAAGGAAGAATTATACAGTGATGTTTGCTTTGTTTTGCTGCTTGTGGGCTCAATTGCTATGTGAATACTGGATCTGTTTGTGTGATTGAACCCTATTTGAAGAATAAGCCATAAAATTGTTACATTACTCAAATTTTTACACAATGCACAAGCATAATAACATACGAATGGCTACCTTGGGTCAAACCAATAGTCTATCAAGCCCAGTATCCTGCCTTCTAACAGTGGTTAATGCCAGGTGCTTCACAGGAAATGGACAGAACAGGCATTCATCAAGTGATCCAGCCCTTGTTGCCCATTCCCAGGTTCTGGCAAAGAGAGCTTAGGGGCTCCATCTCTGCCCATCTTGGCTAATAGCCATAATGGACCTATCCTCCATGGCTTTATTTGGTTCTTTTAAAAAATGTTATAGTCTTGGCCTTCACAAGAGCCTCCAGCAAGAAGTTCCACAGGCTGACTCTGTGAAAAAATGTTTCCTTTTATTTTAAACCTGCTGCTTATTAATTTTGGTTGGTAACCCGTAGTTCTTGGGTTATGAGAAGAAGTAAATAACACTTCTTTTACTTTCTTGACACCAGTTATGATTTTATAGTCCTCTATCGTATTCCCTCTTTTCATCTCTTTTCCAAGTTAAAAAGTCCCAGTCTTGTTAATCTCTCCTCATATAAAGTTGTTCCAAACCCCTGATCATTTTGATTCCTTTTTTTCCTGTGCCTTTTCCAATTCCAAGATCTATCTTTTTTCAAGATCTATACGAACCAAAGATTTATATAGACACAATATAATATTTTCTGTCCAGGGTTGGCTCCAGGCACCAGCATTTCAAGCTGGTGTTTGGAGCAGCAATCTGCAAGGAGCGGCAGTCCCTGCTGTTTTGCCCCAAGCAGCCCGCCGAATTGCCACCACGGAGGGCGGGGGCAGGCCGTGTGCCGTTAGGGGGGCAGGCATGTTTCTGCGATGGCGGCAATTCAGCAGCCGCTTCTATGTTTAGCTGTCCACAGTGGCTTCAGCTAAACATAGAAGCTGCCGCCGAATTGCCACCACTGTGGAAATGCGCCTGCCGCTCTAAGGGCACATGGATTGCCCCCGCCGTCTGCAGCGGCAATTCAACGCGCTGCTTGGGGCGGTGAAAACTGTAGAACCGGCCCTGTTTCTGTATGATTATCTATCCCTTTCCTAACAATTCCCAACATTCTGTTAGTATTTTTTGACAGTTCTGCACATTAAGAGGATGTTTTCAGAGAACTATCCACTGTGATTCCAAGATTTCTTTCTTAAGAGGCATCAGCTAATTTAGACCTCATCTTTTTATATGTATAGCTGGGATTATGTTTTCCAATGTGCATTACTTTGCATTGATCAAGATTACATTTCATCTGCCATTTTCTTGCCCAGTCACCCAGTTTTGTTAGATCCCTTTGAAATTCTTCACAGTCTGCTTTGGAATTAACTATCTTAAGTTGTTTTGTATCAAGTGCAAATTTTGCCACCTCGCTACTTACCCCTTTTTCCAGATCATTCATAAATATGTTTAATAGTACTGGTCCCAGTACAGACCCCTGGAAACAGATTTGTTATCAGGCTGGGAAATCTCCCTCACATCCTCAGCTATAAAGACGGATGAAAAAAAAATTATTTATTTTTTCCACAATGGCCTAATCATTCTTGACAGTTCTAAGGTGCTAAAGTGACCCCACTGATTGTTTAGCAGGCTTCTTGCTTCTGATGTATTTAAAAAAAATAATGGAATTATCCTGGGGGAAAGCGTATAAAAGCCCAGGAAATCTTGGAAAAACTTGGAAAAATATGTTCTAACAAAGTCAGCGAGAGAGTTGGCAAAAAACACTTAACTGGGCAGTAAGTTATTATGCCTATATGAATCAATCATTCCAAGAGACCAGGAAAAGTTCAAGTGCATACATATACCATACACCAGTGAACCCTTGGCCTTTCCAGTATAGCTAACCAAGAGCTGCAAGAAGTGTATCAGGTAATATGTTCAAATATATTGGAAATAAAACGGTATTATGAAATAGTGCCAAAAGAAAATGGGTTGAGGTGGATACTCAGAAAATGATTTACATAAATAAGAGAAGCCCAATTGGATTGGGGAACCTTAATTAAAACAAAATAATTGCAATTTGAAATGCAAACTACTATGAATTTACAGTAAAAAAAAAAGGTTGATGGGAATTCCATAAAGTAAGTCAAAATAAGTCAAAATATATGTTGTCATTAGCAAAAAAGGGTAACGTAACAATAATCAACCAAACCTGGCTCATGAACCAAGAAATGTGCTCTACACGTGGAAAAATAATTAATTTCCAATATAAACAATGCCTATAGCACCTCAAAGGTGACTAAAACCTTTATAACTTACTCTAAATTAATATCACCAAATTTACAGGAAATAAAATGGAATGATACTGTGACAAAGCGGGACTCACCATGGGCTGCTCAATCTCAGATCCTGTTGCTGTTACCCTAGGCTCTTTCCTACCTGACCTTTCTGTCTCCTAGTCCACTTTTGATTTCACCAGCCTGAGCTTCCTCTACTCCCTGTGTTTATTTCAGCCATCCCTTTCTCACCAGACCTTAGACCTCCTCTTTGTCCTTAAACAACTCCCTTTCTCTCTGGGGAGTGACTGCAGATCTCCTCCTAAAGACCCCACTTGCTCTCAACTTCCTGTCTTACTAGAAACCCAGCCTGGCTCTGCCCAGCTCGGCTTCCTCTTCATTTACACTTTATCAGGCTCCAGCTCTCCTCGAAGTGCAGTGTATGAGGTTAATTGACCCTTTTCAAGGTGCTCAGGCCTGCTGGGGCTTGGAGAAGTGAAACATTCAATGAGGCATGTGGTAAATCCGGATTCCTCACAGTTAGAGCTGTTGAGGGGGATTTTTCTCTGAAAATTTTTGAAAGAAAACAACTGATTTTGTCTGAATATTTCCACTTGTTTCTCTATTTTTGTTGAAAAAAAATGTTTTCAGTTTTGGGGTATTCCCCCATCCACTTTCACATTTCAACTTTGCCTGCCTTTTGCCCCTGTCTTTAGGATGGGTCTGCTTGTTCCTTGTTATCTGTGTGGAATGTTCCAGTATCAGTGTCCTGGTACCATGTTTATATTTCTAGTATCCAATACACTACAGGTGTATGTTTATGCAACATCAGCCCTATCCTTGCCAAATTCTGTGAGCAGGTCCTGCTTCTGGCTCGCAGCTTCACTTTGCATTATGCTAGCAAAGTCTTGACTATTCTTCTTCGAGTGATTGCTCACATCCATTCCAGTTAGGTGTGCGCGCCGCGCGTGCACGTTCGTCGGAAACTTTTTACCCTAGCAACTCCAGTGGGCCGGCAGGTCGCCCCCTGGAGTGGCGCCGCCATGGCGCCCAATATATATCCCTGCCGGCCCACCCGCTCCTCAGTTCCTTCTTACCGCCGTGTCGGTCGTTGGAACTGTGGAGCACGGCATAGCTGTCCTCCACGTCCCTAGCTCTCCTTGTTCTCTATCGTTTATCTCTAGCACTATTGTAGTTGTTAATTAGATTGTTAAGTGTAGATAGTAGTAGTTAAGTTAAGTAGTTTGTAAATAGTTCTTCGCCGGGGGCTTAGCCCTTTCCGGCACCCGGCACCAGGCTCATGCCTGGTTCGCCGGGCTTCAAGCAGTGTGCGGCCTGCAAGAAGCCCATGCCCACCAGCGATCCCCACGACGCGTGCCTGAAGTGCCTGGGGGAATTGCACAGATCCGACAAGTGCCGCATCTGCAAGGCTTTCAAGCCAAGGACTAAGAAGGAGAGGGATCAAAGGCTCCGGACTCTCCTTATGGAGGCGGCACTTGACCCGGCGGCTTCGCAGGCCGTGATCTCGGCACCGGCACCGGATCGCACCGGCACCGAGAAGACTCCCCGGCACCGACCTTCTCCGGCACCGGGGACAGAGCCTAGGCCGTCGAAGTCTATTACTCCGGCTAGGCAGACCCGACTGGAGCGCCCGGCCTCAACATCGGCCGCGGCGCCGCCGGCACCGTCGACTCCGGGCCCGGCGGGTCCGTCGAGTCCGGTGCCGCCAAGCTCCCCCATGACATCTGGGGTTGAGATAGTGGTGCCATCCACACCAGAGACCTTCGCCTCGGCACGGGACCTCATAGCCATGACTGAGCCCACTCAGCGGCCACCCCCGGTACCGCCGGTGCGGGTCGTGTCCAGAGGCAAACCTATGATGTCGGCACCGTCCCGGGACTCACGTTCTCGATCCAGGTCCCGACGTCACGGTCGCTCCAGATCCCGCCACCGCTCGCAGTCCCGGCACCGCTCCCCTCAGCGGTACCGGTCGCACTCGCGGCACCGGTCGACATCACGACGATCGCGGTCGGACTCCAGCCGCCGACACCGGCACCGCGATTCCAGGAGCCGATCCAGACTTTATTCGCCGCACCGGTCGACCTCCCGGCGCCGAGCTGGTGGCAGGTCCCGGTCCCGGTCGACCTCCCGGCACCGAGCTGGTGGCAGGTCCCGATCCCGGCAACGAAGCGGCGCCCGGTACCGGTCCAGATCCCGGCACCGTGAGAGAACCCGGTCCCGGTCCAGGCACCGATATGACTCCCGGCACCGGTCCCCGGCACCGAGACGATCGTCCGTACCGGCCCGCGCGGACCCTTACCATCCAGGGTCCGCCCCGCCATGGCCCTCCAGACAGCCGTCCGTATCCTCGCTGACGGACAGTGGGTACGCGCTGGGCACCGACCGGCAGGCGGCGCTGTTCAGCGATCCGCCACAGCAGGACCAAGGCCCGCAGCAATGGGGATTCTGGACACCCTGGGCATATCATCAGGCCCAGGGCCCCCAACAGCTCCCTGCTAGGCCGGCGACTGCGGAGCGCAGGGCACCTGAAGCCTCGTTGTCTCGCCCCCCTCCCTCCCCGGATGGGGAGGAAGGGTCCAAGCATCAAGACTCCGCTTTGGCTCCTGAGGCAGAGGCGAGGACCGAAGGAGACCCGCCGTTAGACACTCTCTTGCCGGGGGTCTCCTCATCCTCCTCCCCGGATGAAGCGGTGGCTGGGACCTCCTCCAACAGCCCCCCCCCGCTGGACCTCAGGGCGCACCAGGACCTCCTCAGGCGAGTAGCTCAAAATCTGAGTCTGCAAGCCGAGGAGGTCTCGGAGATAGAGGATCCAATTGTGACCATCCTCTCGGCAGACGCTCCCACCAGAGTCGCCCTGCCGTTCGTACGAACCATCCAGGCCAACGCCAACACCATTTGGCAGTCTCCGGCCTCCATTCCTCCCACCGCGAAGGGCGTAGAGAGGAAGTACATGGCTCCTTCTAAGGGCTACGAGTACCTCCACGTGCACCCGACCCCGTGTTCCCTGGTGGTCCAATCTGTCAACGATAAAGAGCGTCACGGCCAGGAAGCTCCAGCCCCCAAATCCAGGGAGGCCAGGCGGATGGATCTCCTCGGCCGTAAAGTGTACTCGGCTGGGGCGCTGCAGCTCAGGGTCTCCAACCAGCAGGCCCTGCTGAGCAGGTATGCCTTCAACTCCTGGGTGGCAGCGGATAAATTCAAGGAGCTGCTGCCACAAGATGCTCGTCAGGAGTTTACGGCCATTTTGGAGGAAGGCAAGAAGGTCGCACGCACGTCCTTGCAAGCCTCTTTGGACGCTGCGGACTCGGCTGCCCGTACCCTCGCGTCGGGTGTAACGATGCGTCGCCTCTCCTGGCTGCAGGTTTCTGGCCTTCCGCCGGAGCTCCAGCACACTATACAGGACCTTCCTTTCGAAGGCCAAGGCTTATTCTCGGATAAGACAGACCCCAGACTCAAGAGTCTGAAAGACAACCGAGTCATTATGCGGTCACTTGGGATGCACACACCAGTGACGCAACGCAGACCCTTCCGGCCGCAGCAACAACAACAACAGCGCAGGCCGTATTCCCAGTTCCGCCAGCGGCAGGACCTTAACAGGCGCCGCGGCAGGAACGGAAGGCGCAGGCACTCGGGGAACCAAGGGGGGCAGAACCAAGGCTCCTCTAAGCCCCCGCCTGGACCTAAGCCTTCATTTTGAAGGTGCGCCCGAGGGCGCAGTAACAGTCTCCCCAATGGATCCTTCCCCCCCGTTTTCCAACCGCCTTTCGTTTTTCCTCCTGGCGTGGTCCCTAATAACATCAGACCGCTGGGTCTTACGCACGGTGCAGTCGGGTTACCGCCTGCAGTTTGTTTCATTTCCTCCTCCCCGCCCCCCTTCCTCGTCCCTCTTCAGGGACCCCTCTCACGAGCAATTCCTTCGGCAGGAGGTGCAGACGCTCCTCGGCAAAGGAGCTATAGAGGCAGTGCCGGAGAACGAGAAAGGCAAGGGGTTTTATTCCCGCTACTTTCTGATCCCCAAGGCCAAGGGGGGCCTCAGGCCTATCCTCGACCTGCGAGAGCTCAACAAGTACCTGGTGAAGTTGAAGTTCCGCATGGTTTCCTTGGGGACCATTATCCCATCCTTGGATCCGGGAGACTGGTACGCCGCCCTCGACATGCAGGACGCGTATTTTCACATTGCTATCTGGCCACGTCACAGACGTTTCCTTCGCTTCGTTGTGGGGTCTCTTCATTACCAATTTGCAGTCCTCCCATTTGGCTTGTCCACGGCCCCGAGGGTGTTTACGAAGTGCATGGCAGTTGTTGTGGCGCAGCTCCGGCGCAGTCGTATCCACGTGTTTCCGTATCTGGACGATTGGTTGATTCGGGGCACGTCGGAACAACAAGTCTGCAGCCATGTCCGCGTGATCACCGACATGTTCGCCACTCTGGGCATCTTGGTGAACACAGACAAGTCCACCCTGGTTCCCACTCAAAGGGTGGAATTCATCGGGGCCGTCCTGGACGCCACTGTGGGCAGGGCCTTGCTGCCATTGCAGCGGTTCCAGGCCTTGTCGGCGATCGTGCAATGGCTGCGGTCAGCCCCCTTAACGTCAGTGAGGACATGTCTAACCCTGTTAGGCCACATGGCGGCTTGTACTTTTGTGACCAATTACGCTCGGCTCCGCATGAGGCCCCTCCAGTTGTGGCTCATCAGTCATTACAGGCCGACAAGACAGCCGCTAGATATGTTAATCACAATCCCCCAGAGGGTCCTAGATTCTCTCGGCTGGTGGCTAGACCAGTCAGTGTTGTGTGCGGGTCTCCCCTTCCACCCATCTCAGCCCTCGGTGTCCCTAACAACGGATGCCTCAGATCTCGGCTGGGGGGCCCACGTAGGGACCCTGAGGACGCAGGGCCTGTGGTCCCAGGAGGAGGTGGGGCTACACATCAACATGCGGGAGTTGAGAGCGGTCCGTCTTGCTTGTCAAACGTTCTGTCATCAGCTTCAGGGTCGCTGTGTCGCGGTGTTCACCGACAACACGACGACCATGTATTATATCAACAAGCAGGGCGGCACCAGATCCTCCTCCCTGTGCCACGAGGCGATACGACTCTGGGACTTTTGTGTAGCCCACTCCATTCACCTCATGGCTTCCTTCCTCCCCGGAGTACGGAACACGCTGGCGGATCGATTGAGCAGATCCTTCCTGTCACACGAGTGGTCCCTTCGCCCAGACGTCGCCCTCTCCATCTTCCGGAGGTGGGGTTATCCCCGGGTAGACCTCTTCGCGTCCAAGGGGAACAGGAAGTGCCAAGCGTTCTGCTCCTTTCAGGGCAGGGAGCCCGGGTCGATAGCGGATGCCTTCCTCATCCAGTGGTCGACCCACCTGTACTATGCGTTTCCCCCATTCCCTTTGGTCCACAGGGTCCTTCTGAAGGTACGCAGGGACAGGGCTCACGTGATCATGGTAGCCCCGGCATGGCCCAGACAACACTGGTACCCCATGCTGCTGGACCTTACTATAGCCGACCCAGTTCCCCTGCCCCTTCATCCGGACCTGATTACCCAGGAGCACGGGACCCTCTGTCACCCGGACCTGCAGTCGCTGCACCTAGCAGCGTGGCTCCTGCGTGGCTGACTGGCTCTGAGCTGCGCTGTTCCTCGCCGGTGAGGGAGGTGCTCTTGGGCAGCAGGAAGCCGTCCACAAGAGCGACATATTTGGCCAAATGGAAGCGCTTCTCCTGTTGGTGCGTGGAGAGAAATCTCCGCCCTATGGAAGTTTCGGTAGCCGATATCTTGGACTACATTTGGTCCCTTAAAGGGCAAGGTCTGGCCATATCGTCGTTGCGAGTCCACCTAGCAGCTATCTCCACCTTTCATCCGGGTGCGGATGGTCGCTCTGTTTTTTCTCACCCGACGGTGTCTAGATTCCTTAAGGGGTTGGAACGTTTATACCCTAACGTCCGTCCCCCTGCTCCAACCTGGGATCTTAACCTGGTGTTGTCCCGGCTCATGGGGCCCCCCTTTGAGCCGTTAGCCACTTGCTCCCTGCTTTACCTCTCTTGGAAGACGGCCTTTCTAGTAGCTATCACCTCGGCTAGACGGGTGTCGGAACTCCGGGCTCTTGTGGTAGACCCCCCATATACGGTCTTCCACAAGGACAAGGTGCAGCTGAGACCACACCCTGCTTTTCTCCCCAAGGTGGTCTCAGCCTTCCACGTCAACCAAGAGATATTCCTTCCGGTTTTTTTCCCGAAACCTCACTCCTCAGGCAGGGAGCAGCAGCTCCACTCGCTTGATGTCCGTAGGGCTCTCGCGTTCTACGTGGAGAGGACCAAGCCCTTCCGCAAATCCCCCCAGCTTTTCGTGGCAGTAGCGGACCGCATGAAAGGGCTTCCTATCTCCTCCCAGAGGTTATCCTCTTGGGTAACGTCCTGCATCAGGACCTGCTATGACTTGGCCCATGTCCCTACGGGCCGTGTGACTGCGCATTCTACCAGGGCGCAGGCGTCGTCGCTGGCTTTCCTCGCCCGTGTGCCCATCCAGGAAATCTGTCGGGCAGCGACCTGGTCATCGGTCCACACCTTTGCTTCCCACTACGCCCTGGTCCAGCAGTCTAGAGAGGACGCGGCCTTCGGATCTGCAGTGCTCCATGCCGCGACTTCTCGCTCCGACCCCACCGCCTAGGTATGGCTTGGGATTCACCTAACTGGAATGGATGTGAGCAATCACTCGAAGAAGAAAAGACGGTTACTCACCTTTGTAACTGTTGTTCTTCGAGATGTGTTGCTCACATCCATTCCACACCCGCCCTCCTTCCCCACTGTCGGAGTAGCCGGCAAGAAGGAACCGAGGAGCGGGTGGGCCGGCAGGGATATATATTGGGCGCCATGGCGGCGCCACTCCAGGGGGCGACCTGCCGGCCCACTGGAGTTGCTAGGGTAAAAAGTTTCCGACGAACGTGCACGCGCGGCGCGCACACCTAACTGGAATGGATGTGAGCAACACATCTCGAAGAACAACAGTTACAAAGGTGAGTAACCGTCTTTTACTTTAGTTCAGGCCCCAGGCCTCATACCAGGTCTCAGATACCAAGGTTTAGATCTCAGGGCCTCCTCTTACCACAAGTGCTTTGGCTTGCAGAGAGTCCTTCCTCCTTGCAGTCATGGCTTATGACCTTTACCTAGCCATATGCAACCCACTCCGCTATACGATTATGATGAGTTTCAGGATCTGCCTTCAGCTGGTATATACCTCCTGGGTAACTGGTTTCTCAGCCACTGCTTTAGTAGCAGAGATGCTTCCCCAGCTAAGCTTCTGCCGCCCCAATGTTATTAACAATTTCTTCTGGTGGATATGATCATTCTGGTCTCCTGCTCCCCAGTGTGCCTTGCCCGTTTCCTCTTCATTGTTGTGTCTTACATTCTTATCCACTCGGCCATCCTGCAAATTGCCTCCTCTGCCAGGAGTTAGAAGGCCTTTTCCCCCTGCGCCTCTCACCTGCTGGTGGTCTATAAAACCAGGTATGGAGAAAGTGAATAAGAAACTGTTATTTACTCATTCACATAACACAAGAACCAAGAGTCACCCAATTAAACTAATAGGCAGCAGGTTTAAAACAAACAAAAGGAAGTATTTCTTCACACAACGCACAGTCAACCTGTAGAACTCATTGCCTGGGGATGTTGTGCAGGCCAAAAGTATAACTGGGTTCAAAAAAGAATCAGATCAGTTGATGGAAAATGCTGATGAAAAACAAGGCTTACTGTATTTTCAAACTTTTACCACTATTAACCAGTAGTGTGCAGATCATATGGATATCAAGTTGGGGCAGAAAAAATTGTGCAAAAATAGACAGTTGCGGTAAAGCAGCAGATTATGACACTGAGTGCAGCAGCAAGTGCTTAACCACAGTGTTGGCGCATGTCCAAAATCTTAACTATAAAAATGACAAGAGCAAGGAAACCACAGAGATAAGGAGAGTGTGAGAGAGAAAATACTGCCTGAGAATTGCTAGCAAAACTTTCTCCCCAGAGGACCTGCAGACAACTGGCCATCGGAAGCAGGACATTGCCAATTCAGCTTCACCTCTGATTGTATGTAATTGCGATTCATGGTGTTTCTAGCTAACTGCAAATTGGGATTTTTTGTGTTAATAAAAATGTTGTGTGTTTGAACTCTGACCACCCTACTATAGTGAAACTCTTGGAAGGGTAACAAAGAATATGTCTATCAGTGGCTATTAACCAGGATGATTAGGGATGCAACCGCAAGTTCTGAGTGTACCTAAACCTCTGTTTGCCAGAGGCTGGGAATGGATGACAGGGGATGGATCACTTGATAATTGCCTGTTCCGTTCATTCCCTCTGAAGCACCTGGCATTAGCCACTGTCAGCAGACTGGATACTGGGCTAGATGGACCATTGGTCTGACCCAAATAATGTGAATGGCTGTTCAAATGTCCTTATGTCTCACTACACCTGCAACAGGTGTTAGTCTTGGAGGGAGGGGTTAAGAGGGGAAAGACCAGCTCAACTGGGAGCTCAAAGTGGGGTGCAGATCTCCAGCTCTCACCCTATGAGAGAGATCTAGCTGGGAGCAGGAACTGACTATAGATGGGTTCTGGCCACATCCTCCCTGGGAGAGGTGGGAATGACATGGGCAGAGCTGGCCTAAGGGAAAATGGCACCCTAGGTGAACTTATACTTTGGTGTCCCTGGCCCCTGTAGGTGCCGCCCCATCACCTTTGGCCCTTGTGGCCTCCCTGGGCTCCCTACACCCCATCAACTATGGGCCACACTTCATCCCTGCACCAGTGGTTAATTTGTATTGAAAGGGGTACTGAGGCTCAGCCCCAGCACAAATTGAGCCCTAGCTGGGCAGTTGGAGAGCGGCAGCTGATGGCCAGATGCCCAGCTCTGAGGCGACACCGCTGTTGGCGGCGGCAGCAGCAGCAGCAGCAGCAGCAGCACAGAAGTAAGGGTGGCATGGTATATGGTGTATTGCCACCCTTACTTCTGTGCTGCAGCTGCAGCACATGATGCCTGGTGCTTGGTCTGCCACTCAAGTTGGGCTCCACACTGTCACACAGGGGCTGCATCTTGCTGGCAGATGCCAGGGCCATTCCTCAGCATTCCGGCCACTTCTGGCTCACCAGAGGTGCCATTTCAGATTCTGGAGTGGGGGGCAATTTTAACCATGATTCCAGGGGCTACTTAGGCACCTGAAAACTCTAGTGGTGTTTTTGAAGAAAATAACTTAGAAATTAGTTGAATGGGGCACTGTATCCAATTCCTCATATTTTAAATGTATATGTAAGTTTAGAAGAATCAGGAGATAACATAGCAAGATATTCCCAATCCCAAACCTTGAGGTATCAGTTCTGGAGTTTTATCACAGGGATCAGAAACACAAGTTTGATACCTTGTACACTATCTTCAGTAGAGATACATAAAATAAATGAAATCTGCTTAAAATCTGCTTACTTTTTCTAACAGACACACTCTGTGTTACTGTCATTATCTACTCTACATTAGTCACTTGTTTTTTACTCCACTAAGAAGTATTTACTTAATTTTAACATACACAATGTTTTTTTTTCTCTTTTTTAAGAACAGACATTTATTTTTCTAATTATTTTGACATTTATATTTACCAATCACAATCATGTACATGACTCACTAACATTTGACTCCATAGACTCATAGACTCTAGGACTGGAAGGGACCTCGAGAGGTCATCGAGTCCAGTCCCCTGCCCTCATGGCAGGACCAAATACTGTCTAGACCATCCCTGATAGACATTTATCTAACCTACTCTTAAATATCTCCAGAGATGGAGATTCCACAACTTCCCTAGGCAATCTATTCCAGTGTTTAACTACCCTGACAGTTAGGAACTTTTTCCTAATGTCCAACCTAAATCTCCCTTGCTGCAGTTTAAGCCCATTGCTTCTTGTTCTATCATTGGAGGCTAAGGTGAACAAGTTTTCTCCCTCCTCCTGATGACACCCTTTTAGATACCTGAAAACTGCTATCATGTCCCCTCTCAGTCTTCTCTTTTCCAAACTAAACAAACCCAATTCCTTCAGCCTTCCTTCATAGGTCATGTTCTCAAGACCTTTAATCATTCTTGTTGCTCTTCTCTGGACCCTCTCCAATTTCTCCACATCTTTCTTGAAATGCGGTGCCCAGAACTGGACACAATACTCCAGTTGGGGCCTAACCAGCGCAGAGTAAAGCGGAAGAATGACTTCTCGTGTCTTGTTTACAACACACCTGTTAATGCATCCCAGAATCACGTTTGCTTTTTTTGCAACAGTATCACACTGTTGACTCATATTAAGCTTGTGGTCCACTATGACCCCTAGATCTCTTTCTGCCATACTCCTTCCTAGACAGTCTCCTCCCATTCTGTATGTGTGAAACTGATTGTTCCTTCCTAAGTGGAGCACTTTGCATTTATCTTTATTGAACTTCATCCTGTTTACCTCAGACCATTTCTCCAACTTGTCCAGATCATTTTGAATTTTGACCCTGTCCTCCAAAGCAGTTGCAATCCCTCCCAGTTTGGTATCATCTGCAAACTTAATAAGCGTACTTTCTATGCCAACATCTAAATCGTTGATGAAGATATTGAACAGAACCGGTCCCAAAACAGAACCCTGTGGAACCCCACTTGTTATACCTTTCCAGCAGGATTGGGAGCCATTAACAACTACTCTCTGAGTACGGTTATCCAGCCAGTTATGCACCCACCTTATAGTAGCCCCATCTAAACTGTACTTTCCTAGCTTATCTATAAGAATATCATGCGAGACTGTATCAAATGCCTTACTGAAGTCTAGATATATCACATCCACCGCTTCTCCCTTATCCACAAGGCTCGTTATCCTATCAAAGAATGTTATCAGATTAGTTTGACATGATTTGTTCTTTACAAATCCATGCTGGCTATTCCCTATCACCTTACCACCTTCCAAGTGTTTGCAGATGATTTCTTTGATTACCTGCTCCATTATCTTCCCTGGCACAGAAGTTAAACTAACTGGTCTGTAGTTTCCTGGGTTGTTTTTATTTCCCTTTTTATAGATGGGCACTATATTTGCCCCCTTCCAGTCTTCTGGAATCTCCCCCGTCTCCCATGATTTCCCAAAGATAATAGCTAGAGGCTCAGATACCTCTTCTATTAACTCCTTCAGTATTCTAGGATGCATTTCATCAGGCCCTGGTGACTTGCAGGCATCTAACTTTTCTAAGTGATTTTTACTTGCTCTTTGCTTATTTTCTCTTCTAAATCTACCCTCTTCCCGTAAGCATTCACTATACTAGACATTCCTTCAGACTTCTCAGTGAAGACCGAAACAAAGAAGTCATTAAGCATCTCTGCCATTTCCAAGTCTCCCGTTACTGTTACCCCCTCCTCATTGAGCAGTGGGCCTACCCTGTCCTTAGTCTTCCTCTTGCTTCGAATGTATTGATAAAAAGTCTTCTTGTTTCCCTTTATTCCCATAGCTAGTTTGAGTTCATTTTGTGCCTTTGCTTTTCTAATCTTGCCTCTGCATTCCTGTGTTATTTGCCTATATTCATCCTTCGTGATCTGCCCTAGTTTCCATTTTTTATATGACGCCTTTTTATTTTGTAGGTCACGCAAGATCTCAAGGGTAAGCCAAGGTGGTCTTTTGCCACATTTTCTATCTTTCCTAACCATTGGAATAACTTGCTTTTGGGCCCTTAATAGCGTCCCTTTGAAAAACTGCCAACTTTCCTCAGTTGTTTTTCCCCTCAGTCTTAATTCCCATGGGACCTTGCCTATCAGCTCTCTGAGCTTACCAAAATCCGCCTTCCTGAAATCCATTGTCTCTATTCTGCTGTACTCCCTTCTACCCTTACTTAGAATTGCAAATTCTATGATTTCATGATCACTTTCACCCAAGCTTCCTTCTACTTTCAAATTCTCAACAAGTTCCTCCCTATTTGTTAAAATCAAGTCTAGAACAGCTTCCCCCCTAGTAGCTTTTTCAACTTTCTGAAATAAAAAGTTGTCTGCAATGCAGTCCAGGAACTTATTGGATAGTCTGTGCCCCGCGGTGTTATTGTCCCAACATATATCTGGATAGTTGAAGTCCCCCATCACCACCAAATCTTGGGCTTTGGATGATTTTGTTAGTTGTTTGAAAAAAGCCTCATCCACCTCTTCCGCCTGATTAGGTGGCCTGTAGTAGACTCCCAGCACGACATCACCTGTGTTTTTTTACCCCTTTTAGCCTAACCCAGAGACTCTCCACCCTTCCGTCTCCTATGTCCATCTCCACCTCAGTCCAAGTGTGTACATTTTTAATATATAAGGCAACACCTCCTCCCTTTTTCCCCTGTCTATCCTTCCTGAGCAAACTATACCCATCCACACCAACATTCCAGTCCATCATTACTATTACTGTTATACTTGGAACCACATTTATTTTCGTATGAATTTTAACCTATTTTACAGATATAACTAAAAATACAATTTGAAAATAAGCAACCTTAATCTGCACAGTGTTGAAAGTTATGTGTTTAGCTATTTTTTTCTTTTTTCAAACTGGCACTGCTAAGGTGAGTACAAGCAAAAGTTACTTTCTAAAATATAGTTATTTGATTGTACCACTTTAAATAATGAATGACAAAGCACAATAGGGTGATAAAAGTAAAAATGATAATTACTCCATCCAGGACAGGTCAGGCATTTTAGAACTCAGAGAATTAAATTTAAGCATAAGAGAGAAACAAAACTATGATATGCCCAGATCAGTCAAAAAACTAAAATAATAGGATCGTAATCCCTAATGAACTCTGAAAGAATACAATTGAAGGGAATGCATTGCACATTTCATAGAATCACAGAATCATAGGGTTAGAAGGGACCGCTCTCTATACCTACATCCGGGTCATTAATAAAGATGTTAAACGACACAGGACCCAGAACAGATCCCTGTCGAACCTCACTTGAGTCCTCCCTCCAGTCTGACAAAATTCCATTAATAATTACTCTTTGTTTGTGGTGGTTTAACCAATTATGTGTCCACTTAATGGTAGGTCCACCAAGCCCACGTCTCTCGCTTACTTATCTATGCCAAAATCCTTGCTGAAGTCCAGGTATATTATATCCACTGCATTCCCCCTATCCACCAAATCAGTTACCCTGTCAAAGAGGGAAATCAAGCTGATTTGGCATGACTGGTTCCTGGTAAATCCATGCTGGTTGCTAGCACTCACCCCTTCATCCTCCAGGTATCCACAAATTGAATGTTTTATATGTTGCTCTAGGAACATCCCAGGTACTGAGGTCAGTGTGACTGGTCTCTATTCCCTAGCTTCTCCTTTTCCCCCTTTTTTAAAGTTGGGCACTATGTTAGCCCTTCTGCAGTCTTCTGGGAACTTTCCTTCCATCCATGAGTTTGTAAATATTTTTTGCCAGTGACTCTGAGATTTCTTCAGCTAATTCCTTTAGAATAGTATCCAGCCCCTGTGATTTGAATTCATTGTTTTTATTTTTTTGCAATATAGATGTATCCCCGGAGTCCTTTAAACGTATCAGCCTGTGATGAGTGTGGGGACGATCTGTATAATTTTTAATCTGTATCTTAAAAGGTGGCTTATGTATTCGATTTCTGTGAGGCTATCAGAGGGCAGCAGACGGTTACAGCACACTCATCCATAGGGAGACACAATAATGAATGACAAGTCATTACGGGCAAATGGGTCTAATTAACCAAAAAAGCAAAGTTTTAGATATGGTCTCCCACAGTATTCTTGCCAGCAAGTTAAAGAAGTATGGGTTGGATGAATGGACCATAAGATGGATAGAAAGCTGGCTAAATTGTCAGGCTCAATGGGTAATGATCAACGACTCAGTGTCTAGTTGGCAGCTGGTATCAAGTGAAGTGCCCCAGGGGTCGGTCCTGGGGCCAGTTTTATTCAACATCTTTATTAATGAACTGGATGATGGGATGAATTGCACCCTCTGCAAGTTCGCCGATGACACTAAACTGAGGGGAGAGGTAGATATGCTGGTGGGTAGGGATACGATCCAGAGTGACCTAAACAAATGAACAAGAAGCAATCATCTCCATTTGCAGTGGGAGAATTCTAGGTTGGGTATTAGGAAACACTATTTTACTAGGAGGATGGTGAAGCACTGGAATGGGTTACCTAGGGTGGTGGTGAAATGTCCATCCTTAGAGGTTTTTAAGGCCCAGCTTGACAAAGCCCTGGCTGGGATGATTTAGTTGGTGTTGGTCCTGCATTGAGCAAGGGGTTGAACTAGATGACCTCCTGAGATCTCCTCCAACCCTAATATTCTATGATCCTATAAACAACTGTCAGAGAGGTTTCCTTACAAAATCTCCACAGCCAAAGAGAGAAGGAACAAAGAATGTTATTAAACTAAAGATCTTAGTATTTTATATTTTAAATGCATAGTGTTTTCTCTTTCTTATTCTGTATCTTTGATAAACGGTTCCAACAATTTTTAATGGTCTGTTTGCCATGGAACTAACCAAGCTGAGGTCTCTGTACTCAAAACTCATACCATGTTTAGCTATTTAGTGTCATGCAGCAACAGGATCATGTGAACACCTTTTACTCTCTTGTTCCATTTATTCCAAACAACATTTGTTTCTGTACCATCCTCTTAAGTGTGTCTAACTTAGCGTGTCCCACCACACCTGCAGGGTGATCAGTGATTCCTGTACACAGGGTAGTGTACCTACTCTTGCACCAGGAGGGGAAGAATTGCGCAAGATTCCACCCCAAAACAGGGAAGGGCAAGGGGCCCAACATAGGAGAAATGTGCTTTTGAAGGGTGACAAATGTCACTGCCTTGTTGTGGCCTCTCTTCGTCTTGGAAGAAGCCTCACATGAGCCACCTCCCACTATCCATGCTAGTTTCCTGCTCTCCTCGTTTCAAACATGTCCCATGCCATTCACCTGATGTGTAACTTTCTGCAGTACCGTGAGCTGGGTAGAGGGAGGTAATTCTGTGTGGCAGAGGATTTAGATACTTCAGAATGAGGAACAAACCTACAACATTTCAAAATATTCCAAGGGAGAGAATGGAGTCTAGCTCAGGAGCAGTCTGCGGGGAGGGCTGCCCAAGACCTGCCTACTCTCAGAATCCCGGACCCCCTGCTCCCAGGGGAATCTGCATGGTAGGGTGCCAAGAACCTAGGCCACTGAAGAATGGTGAGCCAGGACTTCCAGGCTGTCACCTCCTGGTTTTCCAACCAGGCAGGATGCCTGTGGAGCCAGGACTGTGAAAGGCTGGCCGCACAGGTGCCAAATGCTAGGTTGCTACACCACTTTCTGAAATTAGGCCTGGCTGCCACTTTGTCTGTACAGAAGGATGGCCAAATCAAATTTCAGTGGCATTGCACCCATACCACCAGAACAGCTGTACTGATTTATTACAGAACCATTGCTTAAAAGTAGTTGGGACATGACCCTTCCCCAACGACCCTGCGGACTATGCAACATTGAGCAAATGCAAAAACTTTTTTGGAGGGATCACCCTCCCCATTCCCCCCGGTTGGCACACTGGCTCAAATCCCAGATGTAGACCTCACTGAGATTCATAAATCTGCTCAGCACCTATATTTTTGTAGCAGAAGTTTCCTTAGTGCATATATTTCTGCCTCTGGGCATGTGCACAGTTAATTCACTCTGGGTATCAGATGCATATGCCCCAGAGTGATGCAAAACCCAGCGGAAGACAGGTGTTCCTCTGCTTAACTCACTTGAAGGGGAAAATCCAGCAGGTGCACTCTGAGCTTGCCCAACACCACACAAAATATCTCCTAGGGGTAGGAACTCAACTGCTTCCCTCCTCACTTTTAGTCCAGTGGTTCAGGGAATCACCTGGGATGTGAGAGAGCCCTGTTTAAGTGCCTGCTCCGCCTGAGGGAGAAGGGATTTGCACAGGGCTTTGCTACCTCTTGTCCTAACCACTATAGCACGGGTTGATCTAGGAAATCCTCAGTCTCACCTGTTGAAGCTGTTTTACTTTGGATAATTAAAGCAGGTGAGGGGGAAGTAGAGTGAGAGAGAATAACTCTATAGCCCGGTGGCTTGAAAGCGTACCCCTTGCTTTCCTGACAAAGTATTCATCCAGAGTGGAACCATTTTAGGCAGGGACCCCCTGCTTCATAATGTCCCATAGCTCAGCAGTTATGGCACTCACCTGAGAGATGCAGATCCCTTCTTCTCCTCTGGCAGATGGGGCACTCCTACATCTGAGGTGAGTACCCTAGCTGTGGGGCCAACAAGTATGAGTGAGGCTCATCTCCTCCCCACTTCAACAGCTAGCATGAAATGCCTTAGGCAGTGGACTCCAGGCAAGGGCTCACAGCCGACAATCTTAAGCTGAAGTGGGCACCGAACTCCTCAGCTTAAGGGGGACAGTGTTTCAGACATGCTATCCTATTGGCTATCTTAATGGGCTGGCTTTTGTGGATCCCATTCTGAGGCCTCTCACTCTCCCCATTCAGGCTTTGTGAATCCCAGTGATTTGTCAGGTGCCTAAAATTGAGGTGTGGTGATGCTCTGTCTCAAGATGACTATATCCCTTTGTCAATCTAGCTCCAGGAGCCTCAAGGCCCAGCTCATTCAGCACCATGTTGAGGAGGTGGGTTGGCAAGCTGGCAGGAAACCAGGAAGTTCTAAAAGTTGTGGGCTTTCCCCACATGTGTTTATTTTGACAACAGTAGCAAACTTCAGCAAAACACATCTCTCATCAGAATTTTAACAACCAGCTCTAGCAGTTCCCCATGCACTGTGGATACCATTGCTTGCTCATTATGACTTGCAGTCTTGTATCGTTGCGTTAATAACACTACAAGAGCTACCTGATAGATAATGGACTGGCCCAACCGCTACTCAGCATGATATATACTGTGACTCAGCATCTACTCGGGGCTAGAGGGGAACATTCACAAGTGCATCCTCAATTCTGTTAACCACAACCTTGCAACCGTACTGTCTCCAGCTGGCAGACACTGATGAATCTGAGAGTCTGCTTTTCCAACGGCAGCTTTTGAAACGCATCTTAAACACAACAACTGTTTCCATGTTTGATTATAACTAACTGTATCAGAAGGGCAGGTTGGGGAACATTTGGTTGTAGCAGGAAAGAAATGTTATTTCTAGGTTTTGCCTTTATTTTTTTTTAAATCTGAACCTGATACACCAACCATATTCCCTCTCTTCTTCTTTATATTTGAAATGTGGAACCTCTGAACCACCAAGCTCCATGTTAGCTTACTTTCTTTTACATTTCTAAGCTGATATTCTGTAGGATTTGGGCTCCTAACTCCCTTAGACTCCTTTGCAATTTCCACTCGATATCCCAATGGGGCTATACTAAATGTTCCTTTTCTCTGAAACAGATACAGAAAGAAGAAAAAAACTATTAGAGGTGACTTGCTCCTCCCATCTGTGCGCTCCCTGAAGAGTCCATTTGCCACTGAAGAAAGAATTCCACATCACCAGGAGCTCTAAGGGGAAACCTGGGAGAAGCTATGGAGAGATCTCAACTGAAACAGGTAATTTATTTGTCATACAGAAACTTGTTTTGTTTGACCCAGTGTGGATTTCTTCAGTTTAACAGAGTTCATCACAATTTTTGGATTTGTTTTGACCCAGTTTCTCAGAACTTCCAGTGAGACAAAAAAATAAGACATTCATCCAGCTCTACTTCTGACTTTGGCTGAGGTTTCTAGGTACAGCCACCATACACATATAAAGAGTGAATCCTGGGTAACCTCTGAGGGACCTGTGATATCTGCACCCAGACCCTACATCTCCACTCCCTGGCAGCCTTTGGAGAGATGAGATATTTTATTGGCATTTTATTTTTGGCAGGATGATGTACGTGTCCGGCTTTCCCATGAGCTCTCAGAGGGTGAGAAAGAAGCCACTGGGAACAGAAAGGCAAAAGTTCTGGAGTGCCTCAAGAGCCTTGGCATTGCCTGTGATGAGGTAGGGGCCTATGCTGCCCATAGTGCTAAGGAGAACAATCTAGCATGTTAGCCACGTGGATGGTGACTGAGATGCCTGGTACAGTGGGAGGAAATGCCTAAAAAATCCTGCCCCATGGGGATAGTCCCCTTGAAATACAACATTCCCAAAGCACCAGAGGGCAACCAATGGACACAGACATACAAACCTTATGACTTTTGACAGGACTCAGACTTGGGGGCCTTCTGTTCTAGAAGTACAAGCTCCCTACCTCTCTGGCTAAAGGAGTAACACCCTTAGAATGCAGTAAGGGACTTGCTGGGGCTAATCTTTAGAGGGCTCCATGAGCACGTGAATTCAGCCAGTGTGTCTGTATATACTGCTGTAATTCTGAAGCCAGACAAAGCCTGCAGCAGAGAACAGAGGGGCAGGGGGTATTAGAGCTGTCATTGTAGTGCACAGTTTGCATTCAAACAGTGGTTCTCAACCCCCAACCCGGATAACACATAGAGAGCTGCATATGTGGCCCACAATGGTAAATAGGTTGAGAAACAATGCCTTAGAGGGATAGAGAATTGAGTGAGTTATTGATACTTGTCTGACTTAGTATTAATATCAGTAATGAATAGTGACTGTGTAACATACTTCCTACATGTACCACAGCCCCATCTGTTTGTTGAACTGCACAGAGGGTAAAAGCCAACTACTGCTACTCATCCCCTGTGGTTACTCTGTTAACTAGCATGGTGGAGAAATGTGAGGAATTTCCCAGGATCGTTGCCCATCATTGAAAAATGATGGTCCTTGGAGGGATGCAAACTCCTGTAGACGTGACATATTTGGGAACATCTCCCCTCTGAGGGCTTTGCAAATGTCAGTCTCAGAGTCTACCGTTGCTTCCTCCTCACAATATTCTTCCTTCAGCACTAGGGAGAGTGACATGAGTTTTTTGGTGCTCAGGGTTCAGTCTCCATTGGTGACTCACTTGTCACTAATCTTGTTAGTGCATTAGTACTACAGCGGGCTCACGTTGCATTCAACGCATTTTAATGAAAAATTGCTATTTTATGAACACAGAAATGTCCATTCTTAACAATAAAATCAGAAACTTTTTGAAATAAAGAGCACCTAAAAATCTACTGGGGAGTAGACAGGTGATGGGGTGATCAGTTTGTGGGGTTTCATGTTTTGAACAGCCCCCACCCCTTAAATTTTTGATGAACAATTTGGTGTCTCCAAAAAAAGAAAGCAAATTTGTATAGGGATACAAATCATTTCTTGAGCAGCTGCATTTCATACGTTATGTTTCAGACACAAAGACTAGTCCTCCTACATTACACACATTTGTTCAGACAAACAAACTCACGCCCGTTAATCATGGAGAGTAAGGGGCATGAACACAGAGCACAGTGCAGAGCACTAGTAAGTTAAAGCCCTATTTCAAGTCCAATGGAAATTAAAGAGAGTTAGCCACCTAAATTGCCTAGGTGCTTTTGAAATGCCCTCTAGGCCCTTGCCTGCATCTCTTTGAAAATTCTGGTCCTGGTCTGTATGTTGGTGCATAGGATTTTAAGCAAAAAGGCCCAGAGGTTCAAAGAGCCCTAAGGGATTACTGTGCTGCTACTGTGTGATTATGACTGAAAATGAAGATAAGATGCATTTGCTCTTGGCTCAGGATGAGACTCAGGTCATTGGGCACCCAATAAGGATGCTTCCTAACATCAGGCAAACCAGCCTTGGAACTTGAGGCTTTCTCTCTGAATTTCTTGAATGGACCTGTACCAAGAGCTGTATAACAGAGATCACTCATCATTCCTAGTTCATTTATCATTTCCTCTTTTCTCTCCGCCAGGATAACATGCCCAATATTGCTGTCCTAGGATCAGGTGGAGGTCTGCGGGCCATGATAGCCCTTCTGGGAACCTTGGTGGAGCTGAAGAATCAGGGCCTGTTGGACGCTGTCATGTACCTGTGTGGGGTATCGGGTTCCACCTGGTAGGTGCATGTCACTAGAAGGGAAAATATTCCAATTTTTCCCAGCTCGTGGTCACTGGGGCATTCTTATTATCAATTAGGTACATTTTGAAGGCATTATGAGTGAGATTTTAAGAAGCACCTAGGTGTATGCCTGCACTGCAATCAGGGGGCATGATGTAACAAGCATAGACATACCTGAGCTAGCTTTAACCTTGCTAGCTTGGGAACCAATAGCAGTGAAGCTCTGGTGCTACAACACGGGCTGTACCAGCCTGCTTTGAACCCTGAGTACGTACCCACGCATCTCACCCACATGACATCCATGCTGCTGCAGCTTCACTGCAGTGGCACTTGAGCTAGCTTGATCAAAGCTAGCAAAGGTCTGTCTACCCATGCTGCTGTCACACCTCTGAGTGCAGCGCAGACACACCCTCAATGACTCACCCTTTGATTTGCAATGGGATTTGTGTTCGTAAGTCACTTTTGGAAATCCCACTTTTAAGTAGGCAGGAAATGGGTGAGAAATGAAACAGAGGTAAAGTGACACACGCAAGGTCACACAGCAGGTCAGCGGCAGAGCTGGGGCTAGAACGCAGGTGTCTTGATCCTTAACCCAGTGCCTGCTCACTGGGCATCTGCCTCCTGGCCAGGCATGAAGATCTGATCCTAGGGACTCAAGGTGCTGGATGACATGGTTAGAAGATGCAGGGACATTCTGGGCAGACTCAAGAGCTGGAGAAGCTCAGTGGAGACTAGAGAAGCAATGTTTACAGCAACCAAGGTGACAGAGGATAGGCTTCCAGCAGTGGGGACAGTGAGAAAAGAGCAATCTGTGTGTGGGGAGGGTATTAAGGGTTTGGGGTTCATTGAGGTTTACCAAGAGACGGGGAATACACAGAGGAAAGGACAGGGAAGAGTGAAACAGATCTCCTGCATTGGGGCTTGGGAGGAAGGAAGAAGAGTGGAGTTGACCATGGACGATGAGATGGGAAAGAAAAATCTTCTGACACTTCTAGCTGATCAACCAGGGCCAGAATCAGTTTCTATGCCTGCTGTGTAGCACCTTGTTCTGAGAGTCACCCCATCGAGGTAAGTGAGGGGGGCAGAAAATGGGACAGATGAGTGAGGGTGGCCTAGTGAAATGGGCAGTGTGTGTGTGTGTGTGTGTGTTACCATTGTCCTTTTCTGGCTGAGATCTTAATTGCTTCTCTCCATGTCATACACTCTGTAGTGCCATGTAGTTTCCCTATTGGCTCAAGAACGGCCCTGGGATCTCATTATACCTATTATGGCCGGATTAGTGCACTCACCACTGCTCTCTGTTAGGTCAAATCAGATTTGCTTAGCTGGATCACAGGTTCTGGAGAAGCAGATAATGGAGTTTCTCCATAGCTCAGAGTGGCAGGGATCTTGGCTTTCAGCAGACAATCTTAGCTCTATCCCTGTTATTGCCATAAAGTTCCCAGTGGACATGGTGACAGACAGCCGTGGATGAAGTTCTTGTTAAGTCACAGATTTGTTACAACGCCAGGATGATAATTAGAATACCTGGCATGAAAAATAAAAGGTGTGAAGATTAAAAGGGGGAGGGGGAACTCTCCATCCTATTCCCTCAGTCTCAGCCATATCTGTTCTGGTTCATTGAAAGGTGCATGTCTTTCCTCTACCAAGAGAAGGACTGGACAGAGAAAGTGCAGGTCTTGGAAGCACGCCTGTGTGATACACTTTCCAAACCTCCATGTCATATTCAAGAGGAATTTACTATTGCGACACAGGCGGCTGAAGATGAACTCTTCTCTCTGACTGATGTCTGGGCTTCTTTCTTTGTCTATCCTGCATTGAAGCTGGTGAGTTGCTGTGTAAATCCAGAGTGGTTCCAGTGAAAAAAATCACTGGATTTACTTAATATATTCCTTTGTTTTTGTTTCTCTCTCTCTCTCTCTCACACACACACACACTCTCTCCGAGTACTTGGGATTCAGGAGCAAAAGAGTGGAAGCATATTAACTCCTGCTAATATTTTAAAGAATGAGGAGTACTTGTGGCACCTTAGAAACTAACAAATGTATTTGGGCATACGCTTTTGTGGGCTAAAACCCACTTCATTGGATGCATGCAGTGGAAAATACGGTAGGAAGATGTACATACACAGAGAACATGAAAAAATGGGTGTTGCCATACCAACTATAATAAGACTAATCAATTAAGGTGGGCCATTATCAGTAGGAGAAAAAAAAACTTTTGTAGTGATAATCAGAATGGCCCATTTCCAACAGTTGACAAGAAGGTGTGAGTAACAGTAGGGGAAAAATTAGCATAGGAAAATGATTTTTACTTTGTGTAATGACCCATCCTCTTCCAGCCTTTAATCAAGTCTAATTTAATGGTGTCCAGTTTGCAAATTAATTCAAATTATTCAGTTATTCAGCTTATCAGAATCTGAAGAATACCCAGAAGTCACCTACTGCAGGACAAACCCAGCAAAGAAAGTAACAGAAGGCCACAAGCCATCACCTTCAGGCCCCAACTAAACCTCTCTAGCACATCATCAAGGATCTACAACCTATCCTGAAGGATGATCCCTCACTCTCACAGATCTTGGGAGACAGACCTGTCCTCACTTACAGACAGCCCCCAATCCTGAAGAAAATACTTACCAGCAACAACACACCACACAACAAAAACACTAACCCAGGAACTATCCTTGCAACAAAGTCTGTTGCCATCTCTGTCCACATATCTATTCAAGGGACCATTATAGGATCTAATCACATCAGCCACACTATCAGAGGCTTGTTCACCTGCACATCTACCACTGTGATATATGCCATGATATGCCAGCAATGCCCCTCTGCCATGTACACTGGCCAAACCAGACAGTCTCTACACAAAAGAATAAATGGACACAAATCTGGTGTCAATTATAATAATATATAACATTCAAAAACCAGTCAGAGAACACTTCAACCTCCCTGGTCACTCAATTACAACATAAAAGTTGCAATTCTCCAAGGGAAAAAAAAAACAACCTCCAAACAGAAACTGCAGAATTGTAGCATTTTTCCATGTTCTCTTTGTATATATATCTTCCTACTGTATTTTCCACTGAATGCATCCAGTGAAGTGGGTTTTAGCCTGTCAAGGTTCCTTCCCCACTCTGAACTTTAGGGTAAGATGTGGGGGACCTGCATGAGAAGCTGTACGCCTCAATTAACAGCTTAGATCTGGTCTGGCTGCCAGCACTCCCAAGCACTACTTTCCTTCCCTGGGTAGCCTTGAGAGACTTCAACAATTTCCTGGTGAACACAGATCCAAACACAGTTCACAATTTCCTGGTGAACACACCCCTTGGATCTTAAAACAAGGAGAAATTAACCATCCCCTCTCCTTTCTCCCACCAACTCCTGGTGGATCCAGATCCAACTCCCTTGGATCTAAAAACAAGGCAAAATCAATCAGGTTATTTTAAAAAAGTCTTTTAATTAAAGAAAAGAAAGATAAAAGAAAACCCTCTAGGAGAGATTAGCATATCAGCTACTCTCACAGACAACAGATTCCAAACACAGAGGATGTTCCCCCTGGGCAAAACCTTAGTTACACAAAAAACCCCCCAAATACCCAGTTTTATTCTTCCTCTAATTGCACAAGACAGGTTACAAAGAAATAAACATACACCTATTTACTCCTTTCTAAAACTTACTACTCTAATAAGAGGCTGGTTCCTTGCTTTTGAAACATCTTGTTCCCCCATTGGTTCCTCTGGTCAGGTGTCAGCTAGACTAGGTGAACTTAACCCTTTACAGGTAAAGAGACATTAACCCTTAACTATCTGTTTATGACATAGCTCACAAAAGCTTATGCCCAAATAAATGTATTAGTCTCTAAGATGCACAAGTACTCCTTGTTCTTTTTGCTGATACAGACTAACCCGGCTACCACTCTGAAATATTTTAAAGCTATCTAAACCCTTTGACAACTTCATATATTTCAGCCTCTTACTATGAGCTCTCAAAGACCACTGTGGTATCTGAACATTTCTAAAGTGAGGACTTCAAGGCTGTTTAAGGGTTTTGGATACCCCTTTTATCTTAAAATTAGTGGGAATTTGGCCTTCAAATCACTTAGGTTGTTTTGAAAATCTCAACCTAGCATCTGATTCCAAAATCCTCCACTCTCCAGAATATGAATATGATAACAGGGAGCTCAAAGGTATGAAAATTTCAATCATGGTCTTGAATTTTTAATAATGGGCTCTTTAATCTAGCACAGAAAAGGTTTAATATGATTGGCTGGAAGTTGAAGTGAGAGAAATTCAGACTGGAAAGAAGGTGTATATCTGCGTATTTTTGACAGTGAGAGTAATTAAACTATTGATACAATTTATCAAGGCTTGCGGTAGATTCTTCATTGCTGATAATTTTTAAATAAGTATTGGATGTTTCTCTAAAAGATACTCAATCCAAAACTATTTTTGGTAGGTTTCAGGTCATTTTTAAGGTTTTATTTGTTTTTGGTTTTTTGTTTTTGGTTTTTACTTTTTTCAAATGAAATACCATTTCAAAACAAAAAAAGTTAAAATATTTCATTTCAAAGCAGCTGAAATAAACAATTTAAACTTTTATCAATTTTTTTCTCAGATAAAAGAATTCACCAAATTTGACCTGAATTCACAAATAATTTCAATGCTCTTAAAATGCATTTTTCATTGAATTTACTATTCACTAAAAGCTTTTTGCCTGGCTTTGCTGCTCCCTAATTGCTATTAATTTTGATGGAACTGAGGCTCTGTCTCCACTAGAGCTGGAAGTGTAATTCCCAGCTGGAGGAGACACACCCACGTGAGTTCTGATGGAGACCTAGGTACGACTCAGTGGGGTTACCCCTCCCTCTGCTCCTGCCGCTGCAGCACACCAATATTCATACTGTGCTAATGCGGCTATGTCTCCTCGAGCTGGTAATCTGACCGTCCTTCTCCAAGATAGATATATCCTAAGGCTCTTACCTTGCCTTAGTTGCTTTTGAAAAGCCCTTTATGTGTTGATCTGCATCTTTAGGTGCCTAAATATTTTTTTTAATCTGTGCCTAATTCCTTTAGGCCCCATTTGAAAGTCTCCACCATGGACTGTAAATACTCTGTTGTTTGTCCATACAGTGCACACTAGAATGAGGGAACAATGACAAAGATGATGATGGTCTCAACAAAAATGGTCTTTGTAATTCCTGGCCTGAACTAATTAGTCAGGGACAAATTGCTGGGAACATCACCAAACTTGTGTCTTTCTGCGCTAATCAGTTCTTACCTTTGCAGTATGATGAGACTAAACTATCTGAACATGATGATTCCTCCAAAAAATGGGAAAAATCCTTACCCAGTCTATGCGGCAATAGAAGCAAACCAATTGGGTAAAGCAGGTGAAAACAGCCCAGGTAAAAAAAAAATGTTTTTTTTTTTGCATAACCTGTCAACTCTCTCTCTCTCTTGCTCTCTCTATTTTTCAATCGATTTTTTTATCAATGACTTTACCAAAATGGTTATTGATGTTCATTTTCCAAAAAAGCTTAGGTTGTCAATAATGAAAAAATCCCATAATTGTTTCAGTAGTGACTTTGAAAACTTTTTCAATACAAATGTCTATCAAAAAGTTTGTGATAGATCAGTATTTGAAAATGAAAAGAACCTTGAAAACTTCAGAAAGTGTTTGTGAAATTGTTTGCCTTTTTGTTTAGCTCTACAGTTAAATTTATTACTTAGATTTGACTCATTTTTCCTTTATACCTTGGTCCAAGTTAGGGATGGGTGGTTGGAGGGTGGGTGGAGAGGGGCTGTGGTTGTCACAAGAGGAATTCTGGGATATACAAGGACAGCACATGCAGACTTAGGAGGGAAACAGCTGATAGAGGAAGTCACTATAAAAATGGCATGAAAATGACTGTGGAATGAAGGTACAGACTGCAAAATTAGGTGAGATTCACTGGTGGAGCAAACAAATTGAGGGCGTGGGGGACTGAGAAATTATTGCTATCAGCCAAGAAAGGGACAACAAGGAACTGGCTCTATCTATATTTCACAGGAACCTGGTTTGAATTCACCCCCCATGAATCTGGCTTTCCCAGCCTGGGGGCATTTGTGTGCACCGAAGACTTGGGAAAGAAAATCAAGGATGGGAATTCGCAAAAGAGGGATGAGAAAAATATCTGCTACCTGCAAGGTAAGCTTTGAAGCCCCTTCTTCTTAGCTGATTGACAGATATGTATAGTAACCCTTCTGCCAGGTGGAGTTGGCAGTAGCAGGGGCTGGGTTCAATATCCAGGGGTCCCTCTTAAAAATATAACACAGAAACTGGCTCAAGCCCCACCCAACAATCTGGTAAAATTACAAACCACCCCTGGGTGCTTCTAAGAGGCAAAATTTCCCCTCTTGCTGGCACCGAGCCTGTATATAGCAGAGAAACTTTAGTAAAAGGGGAAAGGACCCCGGCATTAATTTGGGAAACACCACCACTGTGATTCGAACACATTCTGACCATGAGCTAAACTCCCTCTCCAGAGTAAGTTGGGGCAGTGTCCTGAGCCACCGTTTCTCACCTTGCCGTGAACAACAAACAGATGTTCCTTTTAACACACACTGCCCTCTCCCTCCACCTCACACTGCTCACAGCTGCTGTCCTTGGTCCCTGAAGACCCAGATTTCAGAGGGTGTGTTCACATGAGCTCACCTCTCAGCCAGGGAGAGAGCAGGGTGGGGAATGTGGAGCAATACCTCAGTTGCTGCTGTCGCTGCAAATGGCTCACAGTTGCCGCCCTTCACTCTGTGCCCCTGCTGTCATTTCTCATGCCACAGTTCACTGCACCCCTTGCCATTGTCTGCTCTGTTGCCGATGGCCCTGCGTCCTCACCATTCTGCCTCCCCACTGTGACCTCTGTGAGTCGGTCTCTTGGGGTTCCACCTGGCTCCCAGTGACTTCAGCAGCTAGTGGGGGAACTTCCCTGCTAGGGCAGACTGGGCCGTCTCTTCCCCCAAACACTGTCCCCTAGCATCCCTAAGGCTGAGCACTTGACCTGATTATCAGTGATTTAGCTCTAGCAATCACTTACCAAAACAAAACGCTCTCAACTGAGCCTAATCAGCTCTACATTTAAAAAGGGGAGAGGGCAGGTCAAGTGTTGCCTAGGACTTTTAGACAGAGCCCACCCCTCTAAAAAGACCAAACTGTCCCCCCTCCCCACACCCTCTACTCACTGGGATCTGGCATTGGAACCTCTGCTTAGCAAGTGCAGTTCAGTTCATTTGGGCTTGACCCCCGCAATAAGGCAGGGTAAGCACAGTTCTGCTGCCCTTTACTGATACAATCACAATAACAACATTTCGTGATTACTGAAGTGATTTGTAACCCAATACCAGACAAAATTGATCACTTGGCAGGATACCTTGGCAGATTAGGTGTGTTTATGTCCTGGAACCTTTCTTCCCTCCAGCTTATCACTTGCTGCAAGGGAGAGCTCATTCAGACCTTGCTGATAGATAGGTAGATAGATAGATAGATAGATATTGCAGGTCCACCCTGTTATTTGCAATGCAGCATATTATAGACCTATTTGGAATGTTTCAACCCTGTAGGTCTCATCCCAGTCTCAGAGCTCTCTTCCCAGCTGCTTGTATCTACCCAGCTTTTCTTCCCCTCCATCTTCTTTCTGTACCCTCACCCCTATTTCCACCTCACTCATGACATTCACTCACATGTAACTGCCTTTGCTCACCCTTAGCTCATATTTTCTTCAACCCAGTTAGCTCCTCCTGAAACATGGTTAGTTTTTGTATAGATAACATATCCCATCCACAGATCTAAACACGCTTTTCAAAAGTTTGGTGAGCATCAACATACACACTTACAGAGAAGGAGGACTGAGTCATCGAGAGGGGAAATGGCTTTTCTAAGGTCATAAAGTTTGGTAATGGAAGGTAAAGGAATAGAAGTCAGGTCTCCTATGTCTAAGCCTACTGTCCTGTCACTAGAGCTGGAATTTTCTAAGATCCCTAGGATAATTAGGAAGCCCAACTTGCATTGAATCCACTAGAATTTGGACACCTAACTCCCACAGTTTCCTTTGAAAATCCCAGCGAGGAACATTCACCTTCCTATTAGTTAATATCCAGTGTTTGCATGTCTTGGACTTTTATATTTATTTATTTGGATTGGGAATTTCCAAAAGGTTTAAAAGGATTAGGCAATTGTGTTGACGGGAAGGGGAATTTTCAAAGGGAGAAAGGATAGTTATGTACCCAACTCCTAAACAAATTCCATGGGCTTTGAATTTGTGATTTGTTGAAAGGAGGTAAGTGTTTTAGGAGTATAAGGATCATTTGAAGTCAATGGGTGATGTGTGCTTCTAAGTCAGCTAGGTACATTTTAAATCACCTCCCTTATTCACTTTGAAAATTCCAGCTTCATTCATTCATTCATACAAATTTGTACTACACCAATCAAACACAGCCCATCCTAGACTCTGGGTACTTTTGACAGTACTTCAAAATGCATCTCCTAATGGAAGACAAATCCAGCAATTAATTATTCTTAGAAAACAAACAAACAGACAAACAAACAAACAACAAACATTCTAACTCTAAGGATAGTGAAGCTCTGGAACAGGTTTCCAAGGGACTTTGTGGTGCCCCCGTCACTGGAGGTTTTTAAAGAAGTTGGACAAACATCTGTTAGGAATAGTCCAGATTTACTCGGTCATGCCTCAGTGAGGGAGGGTGGACTAGATGACAACTCAAGGTTTCTTCCAGCCCTACATTTCTATGATCTGAAATAACAGTAAGCCTAGCAGGATTTAATACACCCACTGTCAAGACCACCACTGCCTCTTGAGGCTGCCCTGTCTCACCTAGTTCTCAACTCACTACTGGGCAGGAATGTTCCAAAAATTATCAAATGCTCTGGGCAGGGACTGTCTTTCTGTCTTGTGTCTGTCCAGCACCTAGCACAATGGGGTCCTGCTTCATGGCTGGGTCACCTAGGCAGTGTGATACTGCAAATACCAATACTCATAATTAGGATTGGTCAAATGTTGGCATTACCATTCCACAGGAAATCTGAACATTAGTTTCTATTCCGAATCAGGACTAAAACACATAGTTTCAACCTTTCCCACAAAATGATTTCCATTTCAGGTCAATCGAAATGTTCCACTTCTGTAAAAAAAATCAAAATGTTGCCTTCCTATTTCTACTCTTTAAATGTTGTCTGTTATAGTTTCATTTACATTGTATTATACAATCCAATTAATTTGGAAATGAAAGATTATTTCAAAATGAAACATTGAAATGTTCTGTTTTGATAAGTCAACCTGCCTCATTTCACATTTATTTTTTAAATGAAATTTTGTTAAAAATCAACAAATTCACATAGAAAGTTCAAATTTTGACAAAAGAATATTTGCTGATTTGAAGAATATTACATTTGAAATTTTTGACCACCTCTACTCACAATAAACTTTTTCAGTTATGGATCAATATGTGAACAAAGTTGCAAAACACATAACCTATGAGAGACTGGCCTGCGAGTGCCTCATTGACTTTTCTGCTAATGGGGCTCCTATCCAGGCAACTCCTTACATTATATTGAAGGGAAAGGCCTTGATGCTTTTCTTAGCTGCTCTATGGTAAATAAGGTCTTTTCCTTTCTTGTTTTCAGGCTTATGGGGAAGCGCCCTTGGAAGTATGGATGCAAACAAGAAATATTTAATAGGTACTGACATTTCTGTGTGTTGAAGGTAGGGTCATCAGTGGAATCGGAACAGGTCCCAATGGAGGCATCACCACTCCATTCTATAGCAATGATTCCAGTGCCCGACTCTTTATCACAATGATACTGTCGTGTGTCAAACAGCCACTGTATTAGCAGTAGCCTAAAGTAGCTCATAGGTGTCTGCCAGTTGTGGGTTGGGTTGGATTTTCAAGGGTGCCAAAGGAAGACCGAGCACCCAACTTTCATTTTTTCCTTTCATAATCTCCAGCATTCCAGATAATTTCCAGATTATTATAGCTAGGGCTGAGATTTTCTTAATTGATGAGGGGATTTGGATCCTAATTTCCATTAACGTTGATAAGAGTTGAACATCATCTAATCTCATGCTTCGGGGCTTCAGCCAGCCACTGGCAGCAATCAGGAAGGAATATCTTCCCTTATGAACAATTGTAATCAGTTTCATATTTATTTATTTTATTTATTTATTTTCCCACCACTAAAGATGGGATACAGGTGGGGTAGGTCAATGTTCTGATGTGGTACTGAGAATCCTCTTTTTAAATGCCTGGTTGGTGAGTCGTGTTCAGAGTCCAATTGATCACCAGATTTGGGGTCAGGAAGGAATTTCCCCCCAGGTTACACTGGCAGGACCCATGGGGTTTTCTAACATTTCTCAGCAACATGGGTTGTGGGATCGCCTGCTGAGGTTATTATGAACACATCTCACCTAATCATTCCCTGCCATTGCCAGGACCTCTGCTTCAGGTGCGCCTCAATCTTTCCTGTTCTCTACCTGTGGCACATAACAGCTCAGTCTCCTGAGCAGTGCCTTACTTTAACTGAAATTTCTATGTGAAATTTCATGGCCTCTTGATCTCAAACTATACGAATCCATGGCATTATGAAATTCAACTCCTTTAGGCATCCTTGAAACTCTCAGTTTAGATCAAATCCTGATTTCAAACTTTAATCTGATTTTGCCAAAGATTTAGCTTTAGGGCAAATTCTGCCAGTGAAGTCAGCGGAGTTACTTCTGAATACAGCCACATCAAACATTTTGACTAAAGAGTTTTCCACCAGAAAATCATATTAAAAAATTTTTGTGGGAATGTGTCAATTCCGAGATAATTTTTTGATGGAAAATATTCAAAATGCCTTCAAAAACCAAAATAGAGTATTTTGTTCTGACCTTATCATTTATTCAACTTTATCTTTTCATTTGCTTTTAACTTTTATTTATTTTTTTAGCTAGGTAGCTAAAAATATCATATATACCTTATATTTTGTATTATATATGTATAGCATTTTCTATTAGCTTATAATGGTTCACTGTTGTTGAAAGAAAATATTTTTAGTAGGGTCATTTTGGATAATTCTGAATTGAAATATTTCACAATTTCACTTCTTCAAGATATTTAGATGTTTTGATCTTTTCTAAACCAATTTGAGATGAAAACAAATCCCAGAGGTTAGAAATTGTATTTTCTTACCCCACTCTCCTTCTGAGTTACACTACCAGTTCAAATCATAACGAAATCAGTTTTACATTTTTGTAACCCACAATGTGATTTCCTATGGTTAGTATCCTTAGCCTGTGAGAAAAGACTTATAACACACGTGTTCTGTTTTCCATTGGCAAGACCATCTTAAGGAAAAATTCCGAAAACTCAGAGAACATCGGTATGCAGTAGGTAAAGCAGGTGGGTCATTGTATTTCTGGAATCATGGGCTGTTTTTTTTAAGAACTCACCTTGACTTTATCTTGACATGACTCCAATGACGTGAAGAGAGATAGTTCTGATCTGCACCTCTCTGAGAGGCTACGTCCTTCACTACAGCCTCCCTGGCCCCCCACAGTGTGGACACAGCATACGCTGACAGAAGGAGTTTTTCTGCCAGTATATGATTAATAGTTCCCCCAACAACATTAGCTACATTGAAAAATGCACACTCTTCCATCTCATAACTGCATCTACACTGAGGTTTTTTTGAGGGGGCAGAGTGGAGATGGCATAGCGAAATGTGTGTTTTTTCACTCCATGACCAACATAGGATGTCGCTTCTACAGCTTAGATCAAGCCAGAGGGGAATCAAGCCATATCCATTAATGACATATGTGATTTTCATGGGTCTCATTCCCCCCTTTGTAATGAATGTAACACTCATAGTTTTCTGTTGACAAATGCTGCCTCGAACAAAATCGCCCTTGAAAGCTCATATGTGACCTTCTCTACATGGGAAATTTTTACCCGTTACCCAGCTATCGGTATACCAGAATAACCCTCATGTGGACACTCTCTGTTCTGGTGTAAGTGTGGTTTTCTCACATTAGCTTAAACCATTTTCATTGAGATATAAGCTAAACAAAAAAAAAAAGGCAGAAATAAATATCTACAAGAAAGTCATAGACTACAAGTCCAGAAGGGACCATTGCGCCCCAGTAGTCTGACCTCCAGTATAACAAAGGCAAAAGAAGGTCCCTAAAATAATTACTAAGAGCAGTTCTTTTTAGAAAAAAAAATCCAATCTTGATTTAAAAATTTCCAGAGATGGAGAATCCACCGTGACCCTTGGGAAGTTTTTCCTATGGTTACTTACTCTCACTATTAATACTATATATATATATATATATATATATATATATATATATATATATCTATATATATATATATATATATATATATATTATATATATATATATGTATTCCTTACTTTCCAATGTGAACTTTGTCTAGCTTCTATGTCCACCCATTGGATCTTGTTATACTGTTATAAATATCTATAAGTAACTACATGGGGAGCAAATCCAGATGATTTCCCAAGTTCTCTTATGGCCTGTATTCTACTGGAGGTCAGAACAGGTGATCACAATGATCCTTCTGGCCTGAGAAGCTATGAATAGTAATGAAAGAGACCTGCTCTCCTTAAGATTACTATCTCGCCCCCACCTCAGTCTCTCTCATATCCTGGGTCCAATGCGGATATAACAATACTGCCAACAACAATGAAGTCTAATTAACATTAATTAATTTAATTGTTTAAATCACACTAGGCACCTGTTTTTTAAATTTAGGCATATCCATACCTTAAAAATCCTGGCCAAGTGTCCAGTTCCATTGGTGCCTTTGAAAGTCTTCACCTTACGTCATTGCGATGTGATTTTCAAACAAGATAAGAGAGTTAGGTGCCCAAATGCCACTGACCTCCATGGTTACCTAACTCCCTTAGTATTTGTTCTAAATCTCAGCCTACGGTCCAGATTTTTAAAGAATTTTTGGCACCAAATGGGATTTTCAAAAGCATCTAGGTGATTATCTTACATTGAAACCCATGATTTTGAAGCAACTAGGTACTTCTGAAAATATCACTAGGTACCTAAATACCTCTAAAAGTCTGACCCTAACTGACTACCCAAGGCCAGACAGGGAGTCAGTGGGGAGCCAGGAGAAGAGCCCAAATGTTTTTTCTGATCTCCCTGTGGTGGGAGGTTTGCAAGCAGAAGGCATTCCAAAGATGTCCCTGTGAAGTCCAGCTAGTTAAAACTTTTGCAGAAGGAAAATTCTGACATTTCAAATTTAATCCAGAATGAAACCAAACAATTTCAAAATGTTTGGAAAAAGTATTTTCAGATCAATCAAAGCTTTCCCTTTTGATAAAGTGGACATGATTTGTTTTGGTTTAGACTTTTAAAAAATGTGACCTTATATCCTATATAAAATAAATATTGAGGGCTAAAATTGAAACACTCCATTCTGATAAGGTACATTTTGACCTATCAAAACACTTTGTTTCAATTATCTTTTCACCAAAAAGAATGTCATCAAAAGCAATATGTTCCAAATTTCAACTAAATTGATAAGTTCCAATTTGTCAAAAATCAACATGTTCGCATGGAAAGTATAAATTTTGACTAAATGGCCATTTTTGATGCAGAATGTGCTGTTAGGAAATTTGTAACCAAGTCTACTGTGAAGTCATGAAGTTCAGGCTTCCTTCCCAGCCCTCATCACCAGCCCTAATCCCAAAATTGAATTTGTTAACTTCTACTTTGCACACAGCTTGCTGTATTCAATGGAAGACATTTCCTTAGATACACCAAGGTGTCCAGAACAGGTTGTCTATTGTTCTAAAGGGGGTTCTGGGTGTCTCCTTAGCATGCACCAGTCCCAAGCAGTTATACCCTGAATCACAGAGCACTGGACATGAATAGGAATAACCATTCACTAGCGAGATCCAGCAATTGCAGAACTGGCAGTGTAGTCTGAGCTGTGACTTATAGACTCATAGACTCATAGACTCATAGGTCAGAAGGGACCAATCTGATCATCTAGTCTGACCTCCTGCACAAGGCAGGCCACAGAACCCCACCCATCCAATTTTATACAACCCCTATCCCAGGACCGAGTTATTGAAATCCTCAAAAATGGTTTGAAGACCTCAAGCTGCAGAGACACCACCAGCAAGCGACCCGTGCCCCACGCTGCAGGGGAAGGCGAAAAACCTCCAGGGCCCCTGCCAATCCGCCCTGGAGGAAAATTCCTTCCCGACCCCAAATATGGCGATCAGCTAAACCCTGAGCATGTGGGCAAGAGTCACCAGCCAGCACCCAAGAAGGAGTTCTCCGCAGCAACTCAGTACCCATCGCATGCAACATCTCCCCGCAGACCATTGAGCAGACCTGTCTGGTGGTAATTCAAGATCAATTGCCCAAATTGACGATCCTATCATAACATCCCCTCCATATACTTATCAAGCTTTGTCTTAAAGCCAGGAAAGTCTTTTGCCCCTACTACTTCCCTCGGAAGGCTATTCCAGAACTTCACTCCCCTAATGGTCAGAAACCTTCGTCTAATTTCAAGTCTAAACTTCCTAATATCCAGTTTATACCCATTCGTCCTCGTGGCTACATTAGTACTAAACTTAAATAATTCCTCTCCCTCCCTAACGTTAACCCCCTTGATATATTTATATAGGGCGAGCATATCCCCCCTCAGCCTTCTTTTGGCCAGGCTAAACAAGCCAAGCTCTTTGAGTCTCCTTTCATCAGGCAGTTTTTCCATTCCTCGGATCATCCTCGTAGCCCGTCTCTGAACCTGTTCCAGTTTGAATTCATCCTTCTTGAACATGGGACACCAGAACTGCACACAGTATTCCAGATGGGGTCTCACCAACGCCGTATACAACGGTACTAACACCTCCTTATCCTTGCAGGAAATACCCCGCCTGATGCATCCCAAAATCGCATTTGCTTTTTTAACAGCCGTATCACATTGGCGACTCATAGTCATCCTGCTATCAACCAGTACCCCAAGGTCCTTCTCTTCCTCCGTCGCTTCCAACTGATGCGCCCCCAACGTATATCCAAAATTCTTGTTATTAATTCCTAAATGCATGACCTTGCACTTTTCACTATTGTATTTCATCCTATTTCTATTACTCCAGTTTACAAGGTGGTTCAGATCTTCTTGAATAGTATCCCTGTCCTTCTCCGTGTTAGCAATACCCCCCAGCTTCGTGTCATCCGCGAACTTTATTAGCACATTCCCGCTCTTTGTGCCAAGGTCAGTAATAAAAAGGTTAAATAAGATCGGTCCCAAGACCGATCCTTGAGGGACTCCACTGGTGACCTCCTTCCAGTCCGACAGTTCACCTTTCAATACGACCCTCTGGAGTCTCCCCTTTAACCAGTTCCTTATCCACCTTACAACTTTCATATTCACTCCCAGCTTTTCCAATTTAACTAACAGCTCCCCGTGCGGACCCTGTGTCGAACGCCATTACTGAAATCTAGGTACAAATTATATCTCCCGCATTTTCCCTGTTATCTAAGTAATCCGTCACCCTTCTATACAACAGAAGTGAGATCAGCATTGGTTTGGACACGATCTACCTTTAGTAAATCCGTTGTTGCAGTTCGTCCCAATTACCATTGAGCCTCTACGTCCTTAACTAACTACTTCTCCCTTAAAATATTTTTCCCAACGACACTTACCTACTACAGACGTCAAGCTAAATCAGGCCTATCATTAACCGGAATCACTCTTTTTCCCTTTCTTAAAAAATAGGAAGCTCACAGTTATGCAATCCTCCAGTCCATACGGACACAACACCCGAGATTATACGGATTGCTTAAAAATTCTCGCTAACGAGGCTCAGCAATTTCACCAGCGCCCGTTCCTTTAATATCCTACGGGTGGAGATGTCCGGGCACCTCCGACTTCGAAACCCATCAAAGGCTGTTCAAAGTAGACGGCCATCTACCTCAGTTGCAGTAATATCCACTTCCATATCCACATTCCCGTTTATCATCCCTCCATCATCGCAAGGTTCCTCACTAGTCTTATTAAAAACCGAGGCAAAGTACTTGTTTAGATGTTGGGCCATGCCTAGGTTATCCTTAACCTCCATTCCATCCTCAGTGTATAGCGGCCCCACTTCTTCTTTCTTTGTTTTCTTCTTATTTATGTGGCTGTAGAACCTTTTACTATTGGTTTTGATTCCCTTTGCAAGTTCCAGTTCAATGCGGCTTTTAGCCTTCCTCACTTTATCCCTACATGTTCTGACCTCAGCAAGGTAGCTTTCTTTACTGATCCTGCCTTCCTTCCACTCCCTGTAAGCTTTCTGCTTTTGTCTAATCCCCTCTCTGAGTTGCTTGCTCATCCAGTTTGGCCTGCAACTCCTGCCCATGGTTCTTTTCCCCTTTCTCGGGATGCAGACTTCCGACAGTCTCCGCAGCTGTGACTTAAAGTAATTCCAGGCCTCCTCCACATTTAAATCCACTAATTCCTCCGTCCAATCCACTTCCCTAACTAATTTCCTTAACTCTTTAAAATTAGCCCTCGAGAAGTCAAAAACCCTAATCGCAGATCTACATTTGTTTATCCTTCCATCTAGTTTGAACTGAATCAGCTCATGATCACTCGAACCAAGGTTGTCCCCTACCACCATTTCTTCTACGAGGTCCTCACTGCTCACCAACACCAAGTCTAGAATGGCATCCCCTCTCGTAGGTGCTTCAACTACTTGATGAAGAAATCCATCCGCTATCACATCCAGAAAAATCCGACCCCTATTATTCGTGCAAGTACTCGTCCTCCAGTCTATGTCCGGGAAGTTGAAGTCCCCCATAATCACACATTTCCCCTTTGTGTTTACTTCATTAAAGACATTAAAGAGGTCTCTATCCATATCCCAATCCGATCCCGGCGGTCTGTAGCACACCCCAAGCACTATCTCAGGGGAAGCTCTAGTTGCTTTTTTACCCAGCGTGATTTTTGCCCAGACGGACTCCGTGTTATCCATTCCATCGCATCTTATTTCGCTACATTTAATTTCATCATTGATGTACAAGGCTACTCCCCCACCTTTGCCTTTCTTCCTGTCTTTTCTGAACAGCACATAGCCTTCAATACCCGTGCTCCAGTCATGAGTACTATTCCACCAGGTTTCGGTAATCCCTATAATATCCGGCTTGACTTCCTGCACGAGTAACTCCAGTTCCTCCATCTTGTTACCTAGGCTCCTCGCATTAGTGTACAAACCTTTTAATTTTCGGGGTTTGGCGTCAGTGACATTCTTTCCCCCGCCGTGCACAAACTGTCTGCCACCAGCATCACCCGTTACTCTGGTTTCTACTCCACTATTCCTCCTTGGATCAAATCTTGGGGCCACAAGGGTATCCCTGCTCACTTTGTTTACTTCCCTCTCCAGGTTATGTTCTGGCGTGGAGATCTCCCGAACATTTCCCAACCATCTCCCCCAACTTTCTAGTTTAAAGCCCTCTTGATGAGGTCGGCGAGCCTCCATCCTAGAATCCTATTTCCCTCCTTGCTGAGATGAAGTCCATCCTGAGCAAACAGTCGTCTATCCGTAAATGCGTCCCAGTGACCGTACATACCAAAGCCCTCCTTATAACACCACTCCCTGAGCCATCTGTTGATCGCCATAATCTTGTCCCTCCTTCGTCGCCCCGCTCTAGGAACCGGCAGAATCCCACTGAAATGGGATTCTTCTTATGGGCTCCATCCACCATTGCAACCCAACTCCACATGGAGTTTCTTGAACTGGGATCCTGAAAGTCTTCTAGGAGTTGGCCAGAGTGGAGTTATGGGCGAGGAAGAGAAATTTAAACTTGATGCAAGGGAGAGCTAAGGGAGTTCAAACAGGGTGTTGAACTAATCAGGTGGACAGGTGAGGATACTTGAATTTTTGATGGGCTGGAGGGTGTGTGAGGTGGTAATCAGAGAGATGGGAATTCAACAATACTAATGGGCTCTTTGTTTGCTTCTTATAGGAGTTCTACAAGGAGTGTTAGCTTCTGTGCCTTTTGTTGGTAGGTGGACTTATCCCAGTAGACAAAGATTGCCTCCTCAGAGCTTAGTCAGCATGAAACCTTAAACCAGCTAACACTTGTGCATGGGGGAAATTCCCCCTACCCTTCTTGGCTTGTACCTCTGGAGAATCCAATGACTGCAGGTTTGGCAGCGTGATTGTAGTTACTTTTCCACCTTCAGTGCCTGACAGATGGAGCTGAACTTTCCTTGAGAGCTGTAGGCCCAGGACCAGATGGGATGATGCTTAGTAGTGGTGGGTGCATTTATCCCAGGAGGCCCAAATGACCTCCTCAGAGCTTAGTCAGCACCAAGCAGCTGAAACCCCAAACCAGTTGCCAATTTGGTTGAACAACCATTTTTCATTCAATAAATAAAAGAAAAATCGTGAGAAGCCCACATCGGCCCAGGTAGCTCACAAACGGTAAGCCAGGTGTCATTGGGAGGTGAGTTCTAACCTCTACTCTCCTCCTTCCACTGGCGTAGGGCCTGACATTCTAGGACAACAGGTACAGACAGATTCCACAGCCAGGTGTCTGACCCTACACTGGCTGTTGCATCCCTCCTCTCAAGAGACTTTGGGCACTGGGGACAAGTCTTTCCTCCTTTCATCCCCAGGGGCTTACAGGACAAACAGCTGCCTGCTGGCCACATTATATTCTTTTTCCTCCAAGGTACTGATTACACTAGTGTACTTCATCGGGGTATCCTCCTCCTCCTCCAGGAGCTTCATGTTCGTGCCTCAGCTGGGGAAGATTGCAAGAGAATCTTAAGGCAGCTGAAGGAAGTCCTGAAAGGCAAGTGAACCAGCAGGACTAAATTTACCTCCTCTCCCTGTGTCTAGTCATTTAGAATGAGATTTTCAAAAGGGGTCCAAAGTCTATTTCCTTTGGTGCCTTTGGTAATGCCAGCTCCCATGAATTGCTGTGAATGAATTGTGGCATGCTCATATTCCATGACAAACTATGACATGTATCTGTGCCAATTCTTTTACAATCCTCAGGGCTGTTCCACACAACCCATGGATGAGGGAAAAAAAAGCAGCCTGAAGGGAATATAGGACCACCAAATCTATATGCATTTTAAATGGGACCCAGAGGGGCACCAAAACTGCCTTACACTCCCCATTTGAACCTTCCTGCAACCCTAAACATAGTCTAATAAAACTTCCCCTGTTGTCTCCTAAACCCTTGTTTCATCCATTATTTATAGGCAGAGGAGAAGCAAGTAATTCTAACCTGAAGTGCCTATAAAAGTTCGTGAGACCTTTGATTTGAAAGAGCTGGTAAAGAGGAGAATGCTGGAGTTTGACAAGTGAACTGCCGACTCAATCTGTATATTTTGAACAAAGTTGCCCTTGAAGGCAAGTTTTATAGAAAAAATTTCTCAGATAGTAGATGGCGGCTTTCTCAAAGCCATATATCCAGCGTCATTGACTTTCCAAAAATTATTACCAAGCTCCCGAGATGTGGGAGCAAAGAACTAGATGTAGCCCTAAACAGGTGAACAGAAAATTGGTCATTTAACTATTTCCCTCCATAATTCATTATTTCAAGTGTGTCATCTCTTTCTTCTACTATTTCTCCCCTCACATTAAGAGGGAAAATCAAAAATTTATGATAACCAGTATCTGGTTAAAGGTTAGGAAACAAAGACTAGGAATAAATAGTCACTTTCACAATGGAGACAGATAAATAGTGGTGTCTCCAAGGATATGTGCTGGGACCAGGCGCTGTTGAACATATTCAAAATGATCTGGAAGAAAGGGAAAAAAAGTTTAATGGCAAACTTACTCGATGATACAAAATTACTCAAGATAGTTAAATCCAAATCAGACTTACACAAGGGACCTCACAAATACCAAGTGATAGGACAATGAAAATTACAGACTGAAATTCAATGTTGATAAATGCAAAGTAATGCACATTGGAAAATGTTATTCCAACTCTATATGATGGGGTCTAAATTAGCTGTTACCACTCAAGAAAGAGATCTTGGAGTCATTGTGGATAGTTCTCTGAAATCATCCACTCAATGTGCACCGGCACTCAAAAAACAACAACAAAAAAACAAACAAAACCCCCAGAATGTTGGGAATCATTAGGAAAGGGATAGACAATGAGAAAGAAAATATCATATTGCCTCTACATAAATCCATGGTACGCCCACATCTTGAATATTGCATGCAGTTCTGGTTGCCCCATCTCAGAAAAGATATATTAGAATTGGAAAAGGTTCAGAAAAGGGCAACATAAATGATTAGGGATATGGAACAGCTTCCGTATGAAGAGAGATTAAAAAGAGGGGGAAAGTTCCACTTGAAAAAGAGACAAATGAGGGGAGATATGACAGCTCTATATAGTCATAATTTGTGGGGGACAAAATGAATAGGGAAGTGTTATTTACCATTTCACATAGCACATGAACCAGGCGTCACCCAATGAAATTAATAGGCAGTTGGGTTCAAAAAAGAATTAGAACAGTTCATGGAGGCTAGGTCCATCAATGGCTATTAGGCAAGATGGTCAGGAATATAACCCAATGATCTGGGTATCCCTAAAGCTCTGACTACTAGAAGCTGGGACTGCATGACAGAGTCAATAAATTGCCCTGTTCTGTTCATTCCCTCTGTCCATTCATATGTTCTTATGTAAAGACCTCAGGTCCTTTGCCAGTGTCTCCTAACACTGACATTCAAAAAGTTCAAGCTTTGTAGCCATTAACACTAATTGTCACACCACACGTCAAAATATATAAAGTAAATATACTTAAATCAAACTGGGAATTCCCAGAGTGTTCTTGCCAGCAAGTTAAAGAAGTATGGGCTAGATGAATGGACTATAAGGTGGATAGAAAGCTGGCTAGATTGTTGAGCTTAATGGGTAGTGCTCAATGGCTCCAAGTCTATTTGGCAGATGGTATCAAGCGGAGTGCCCCAAGGATTGGTCCTGGGGCCAGTTTCGTTCAATATCTTCATTAATGATCTGGAGGATGGCGTGGACTGCATTTCAGCAAGTTTTCAGATGACACTAAACTGGGAGGAGTGGTAGATATGCTGGAGGGTAGGGATAGGATACACAGGGACCTAGACAAATTAGAGGATTTGGCCAAAATAAATCTGGTGAGGTTCAACAAGGACAAGTGCAGAGTCCTGCACTTAGGATGAAAGAACCCCATGCACTGCTACAGATTAGGGTCCAAGTGGCTAGGCAGCAGTTCTGAAGAAAACGACCTAGGGGTTACAGTGGATGAGAAGCTGGATATGACTCAGCAGTGTGCCTTTGTTGCCAAGAAGGCTAATAGCATTTTGGACTGTATAAATAGGGGTTTTGCTAGCAGATGGAGGGACGTGATCATTCCCCTTTACTCGACATTAGTGAGGCCTCATCTGGAGTACTGTGTCTAGTTTTGGGCCCCACACCACAAGAAGAGTGTGGAAAAATTGGAAAGAATCCAGTGGAGGGCAACAAAAATGATTAGGGGGCTGGAGCACATGACTTATGAGGAGAGGCAGAGGGAACTGGGATTGTTTAGTCGGCAGAAGAGGAGAATGAATGGGGATTTGATAGCTGCTTTCAGCTACCTGAAAGGGGGTTCCAAATAGGATGGATCTAGGCTGTTCTCAGAGGTAGCAGATGACAGAACAAGGAGTAATGGTCTCAAGTTGCAGTGAGGGAGGTTTAGGTTGGATATTAGGAAAAACTTTTTCACTATGAGGGTGGTGATGCACTGGAATGGGTTACCTAGGGAGGTGGTGGAATCTCCTTCCTTAGAGGTTTTTAAGGCTAGGCTTGACAAAGCCCTGTCTGGGATGATTTAGCTGGGAATTGGTCCTGCTTTGAGCAGGGGATGGGACTAGATGACCTCCTGAAGTCCCTTCCAACCATCATATTCTATGATTCTATGAAACTCAAATGAGTTCTCAAGCAATATTTTTCATGTTTTTGCCTCTCTGTAAATTTCTGTTATCGTAGATGGGATTTTTTGTATCCACGTGAGTGTCCTATGAAATTGACATTTATTGATAAAAATCTAATCCTTCCAAGCCTAATAATAGTTTAGAAAGAAGTAATCCCACAAAAGACGTAGAGACGCTGAATAAGAGTGCTTAACAGTTTCAGGGCCAAATTTTTAAAGGCATTTAAGCCTGGAGTGGGATGTCTAAAAGTGTCTAGGCACCTAACTCCCACTGATTTAAAAATCCCACTAGGTGCTTAAATATTTCTTTTAAAATCTGGCCTGGAGGGAGTTAGCTGTAATTTAAGAGAACACAAGGGCATTTAGAACTTATCCTGAAGTCATACAATATTGAAGGATTGTGGCCGTTAAGTATCTAGCAGCCTTAGAGGTCTTTGAGTAAACAAAGGCTAGTCCTACTTTTGGAGAAAGTAAATTCAGTTACCAACTTTTTATTAATGATCAACAGAATTGTTGACAGTACAATTTATTTATTTTTTACAAGCATAGTAAGAAGCACAATGTCAGGTGTTCTAGGTCTGGTAATTCAACCAAGTATAAGCAGTATATGCTAAAAGAGAATATTTTTCATCAGTTAATCCATTTGTCTTGATTTCAGAACAAACCCCAACAGTCAAACTTTCTCTGTGAAAAAGAGCCTGGATGTTGTGGATTCCCTGATCCAAGCAGTCTGTCTGGCCAAGCCCATTCACGCCCAACCACTGCTACTCTCATCAACCCAGCCCCATTCCAAGTCCTGTCATACAAAATGGTCCTCGTTATAGCCTGCGAAAATGAAAGAAACATCCATTTTGTCATGGGGGCTGCACTTACTCCTAAAAGCCCCAGCAAGTGGGAGTCCCTGCATCCTGGCAAGCATCAGTGTCAGTAAGTGGTATGAGGAGGCTAGAAAATCAGACAGGCTGAGTCCAGCTTCCCCTGCAAGCATGGATAACCTTCTGTGATGTGATATGTCCCTGCTAGAGGTAGCACTATGTACCTGAGGCCTTTTTATCCTAACAATACCGTGCTCTCTGCCCCTATCACCACCTACCTAGCATACTGATGAGGAAGAAGAAATCAGTCTGCAGACTTCCCCTAGCTATTTCATGTGTTACTTATTTTCAGCTTTGATTTTTATTGTGATTTTTCTTCGCCTAATAGAATATGTATGGAGTGTATGGCAATTGTTATGGAAAACCGTGACCTGTATCTGCTACTGGATATGGGGGTACACCAACAACTTTCTGTACGCAGATAGTAAGCAAAATCCATTTGAATTGCACTTTCCCCATTTGTTTCTACATCTGCAGTATGAATTTTCCTGTTTTTCAAGGTTCTGGTTTGACAGAGAATAGATTAAATAGAAAGTAATGAGAAAAAGGCAGCCGTGCTGTATAACGGGCATAGAAGGCAGCAGAGGGTGAGAGACAGGAAAGGGACAGCTATACTGTGTAATGGGTTGCAAGGGGCAGCAGGGAGTTGTGGAATGAAACAATTTTAAAATTTCAACTCTTTTTTTGTTGATATTTTTCATTTTTTGACCAACTCCAATTGCCTTTTTGAGTGTTCATGGGAAGTAAATAAAGAAACTTCATATGAAACCTGAAGGGAATGTGGGGCTTTTGTTTGACAGATAATTGTCAGTGAGCTGTTACTGTGTTTGCCCCACTCTGTTGTGAGCTAGTGTATTTTACTTTTGTAAAGTAAAAAAAAATCGAACAGTAGAAGTGCTGGATATTAATATGATTTGGAATTTGCCCTGAGTCAGAACTTCTTTATAAGGCAGTCGAGATTCTCCTAAAATGGAGACTTACCAAACGCTGGCTCAAATATGTGTTTGTTGTTGATGCCCATGTGTCACTGAGCTGGTTTAGATACTAATTTCACAAAAGTAGAGCTGAGGTTTTTCAAGGAGCCTGAGGGCAAGGTTTTAGTGCCTAAAGATATTGATAGACATCTGGGGTTAATGAGATTCAGACACCGAGGCCCAGATTGTTAAAGGTATTTAGGAATTGATGTGGTCAGCACTGCAACACCAAACTGATTTAGGACTATAGACGGCCAATGGGATTTCGGCTCCTAAGTGCTCAAATCCCTTTGAAAATCTCCAAAATCTGTTAAGTGCTGAGGGCAGAAGTACATAAATACCTTTATCAATCTGGGCCCTCGGAGCTTCTGAATACCCACTAGGCCTCTCTCTGTATCTTTAGGCAGCAGCCCACCTTTGCAAGTCTGGCCCTTTGTGGTAATTACAGAAGCACGCAAGCAGGGTAGGCACCTAACTCCCACTAGTTTCAAATGGAATTCGATGCCTGACAGTGACCATGATGGGGGACTTCATGCCTAACGGCTAGAGCAGGAGTCACACCAAGTGGTGACAAAAGGCATCAGTAGCCAGGAATTGGAGCCAAAGGTCAGTGCCAGAGTCAAAGGCAGGGGGCCAGTGCCGAGGGTCAAATGCAGAGTCAGAGGCCAGGAATCAGAGTCAGTTACCTGGAGCAAGGCAAGGTGGGAGCAAGGCTGGGCACAGGACAGGAGCAGGTGCTCTCCCAGCCAGGGGTGAATGCTTTGAGCTGCAAGCACCCTGCCACTGGTCATAAGAGCAAGTCTGCAGATCCACACAGCCAGTCGGGCTGGTTGGGCTAATCAGGCGCACTCAGCGGGGGCCCAATTTTGCTGGTTAGACTGCTGTGGGGGGAGAGGGGGTACTATTAAGCTAGCATGTAAGCAGGCTAGCTCTGGGGCCTTACTCTTGACAGAAATGCCTTAGATAATCCCCACTAGGAGTTTATCTGCCAGCTTAGGCGCCTTCGAAAATGAACATGGAATTCAGGGGATTTGGGCACCTCACTAATTGTGACCCCCTTGGAAAAATCACAGCCTAAAACAATATGTGGATGCACGTTCGCAGGTAAAGCCCAATCTACCTGGATTGACCAACAAAGAATTCATCCACTTGATCGATGCCGGCATTGCCATAAATTCCGCCCTACCCCCTCGTTCTGCGCCCAGAGAGGAAAGTGAAACTGATCCTCTCCTTCGACTCAGCGTATGGGGATCCTTTTCGAGGTAACTTTTTCTTATTATTGTGTATTGTCTCCCAACACTACAACTAAGGATCAATCACTGCACAAATACCCAGGACTTGGCCTATGACCCAGTGAGGTTACCACTGTTGTTAGCAGCAGTCATTTGGATTCCCGGAAGGTGCTGTCGGGGATCACAATTTGAGATGGGTGGGCTGTATAGGATCCACTGGGGAATATTTATCTTATTCTCTGCAAGATCGCTCTGGGTTTGGAATAAGCGGCATGTGACCAGTCATGACCTCTCTTTCCCTTTGTATATCAAGGAAGAAGAGGAAATTCCTTGAAGTTCAGTTTACTCTGTGTAAAAATGGCAACTGCTTACTCTCACAGATACGCTCCTGTGTGTATCACAGTCCTAGCTGATGTGCTAAATGACAGTCATTGGATCTGACCAAATTGTTATTTTCTGTTAGCACCCAACGAGCCAAGAGCACTCTCAGCAGGATGAGACTAGGGTCAGTAAAAATGTGAACTAAGTTCCAATAACTCAGTTAGAACTCTGCAAAACTCGCTAACCTCAGCCTCACATATCACCAATGCTCCATAGGTGATTATTGTCTCTCTCTAGGGCTGCAGCTACTATAACACTTTGCTACTTTGATTTACATGGAACAAGAGTTTTCCTATAGGTGAATTTGTAAAAAACAAAACAAAACAAAACAAAAATCAAACTTGTGCTTTTGGAGCTGAAGTTCTGGGTTTTTGATTTCTGTTCATTACCATGGGCTGAAGTTTTCAAAGCCACCTAAAGGATAATTTTTAATGGGAACTGGACATCCAATCCCTTAGGAGCTTTTGAAAACCCTCAGCCACAATATATGCTTTTGCTATACAAAGATTTCTCATTACAGAGATATGGCAACAGGTCACGTCTGGTTTCCATGGAGGCCCTCGATTAGTCAGTTCCTTAGAGGCTCCCTTGGGAATGTTTTGTACACTGTAGGTTTAGGGGTATTTTTAAAACGTCTAGCCTGGCCATATTAGTGACATCACGTTTTTTATAGTGGGAATGATCATTTCATTTATTTATTTATTTTTTAAAATCACTTTTTCCTCCTTCCCAGACCATTAAGAAAATCTGCCAAGTACTGTGAGGCAAATAACATCCCATTTCCCGAGATAACACAGAAGAGATTAAGGACATTGATAACCCCTCTGATTGCTACATCTTCAAAGGAAAAGATGTTCCTACCGTCATGCACTTCCCTCTCTTCAACAACAAAATTGTCCAGGTTACTTTAATTGTACAGCTCTCTTCTAAAACTCTATGGGCTAGATTCACAGAGGGACTTTGGTGCCTCATTGCTGGTTTAGCTACCTAAATGTCAGGATCAGGCCTCACCGGGAATCACAAAACCGCTGCTTTAGCTGCCACCAGACTCTATAGGAACTCTACACTTGCTCAGGGCCTAAGATTTGCAGAAAAAGTTCTCATCAGTGTATGTGCTTCTGTCTCTGGGCATGTCCACTGCTGCCCCATCCCAGGCTTCCAGATGCACGAAGAGAGGCATTTCTCTGCCTCACGTGGCTGGTGGCAGACATGCTGAGGCATGGCTTGCAGGATCAGGCCCCTGTGTGCTCTCTCTCAGGGTGTGAGAATGCCAAAACCACTGGGCAGGGGGATATTGTGATGTGGGAATCTCTCAGTATCTCCTGTGTAGCTGTCCAGTTTGGATAAATAATTGGAGAGTCAGTGGAGCAGGGGGACTGAATGCTGGGGCCCCCCACAACCCGTGTAAGTGTCTGTAACACCAGGCTATACAGTGTCTGTCATCACAGCTGAGAACCCCCAAGCAGAGACAAGCGCCTCCACCAGCCTGACTTTGACGTGCTGAGTTTGTGGATCACTTTCCCAGGACACTTGTCGTTCTTTGTTCTTTGTACCAGGAGCCTGGGCACCTAACTCAGCCTGTCTGAACCCAGTGATTTTATAGGGGTCTAAAATTTTATAGGCACCATGATTCTCAGTAACTTGACACCTGAGTTCTACTGTGAACCTCATCCCATGTGTCTGGTTGGAGCTTACTAACTGAAATGGAGTTTCTCCTGGCTGACCATAGTGGACAAGAGCAGAGGAGCCTCAGGTATTGCCACTGTCTACCAGAGCAGGGTCCTATCTAGCTCTCTGTCCTGACTCTGACAGTGTCCAACACGACATGAGTCACAAGGAAGGGCACAAAACCCCATAATAAAAAATACAAATAAACCTTTCCCAGGGAAATAGTTTTTGGTTATGGGCTAATGCAGGCAGGCTTATATCTTTTGCATTCTTCTTTTAATCCATGGATGTTTGCATAATATCAACCACTTCCTACAATTCATATTGTGCCCGGCCATGGTAATCCCTGCAACAATGAGTTCCACAGGTCACTTGTGTGTTCAGCAAAATAATCCCCACCTGTTTTAAATGTGCGCTTTTCCAATTCACTTGAGAGTCACCCTGCGGTCAGAAAACTAGGCCCGTGTAGGTTCATGCTAATCAAGTACAAAGATGTCCAAGTCTCTTACTGATCAATGTTTTAAATTTTTTTATATATATTTTACTCAAATAGAATGGTTTTTCTCTGGATTCCAATCTCTGTAACTGACAGGAGATTTGGCAGAACAGGCCACCCTTCCAGTGGGGAGTGGAAAGGGGACCTAACTGGTGTCACTTAGACTTTCCTCTTGGCCTCGTCAACATGTGAATTACATGAGATACAGACTCCCTTGTACTCAGGACAGATTCATGCTTTGACTCTGCTGCACTGGTTATGTAATTGCAGAGCTCCTCACAAGGACTTGGGCACCTAACTCCCATCAACATCTCCAGCTGACCCAGCAAACAAAAGTGTCTGGAAAATTTTTTGTTTTTTTTCCTAGTTTGCACAGGAAGGGAAATAAAATAGACAAACTTGAGGAGCGTAGAATCATAGAATATCAGGGTGGAAGAGATCTCAGGAGGTCATCTAGTCCAAAACCCTGCTCAAAGCGGACCAATTCCCAACTAAATCATCCCAGCCAGGGCTTTTTTCAAGCAGAGGCCTTAAAAACCTCTAAGGAAGGAGATTCCACCACCTCCCTAGGCTAACCCATTCCAGTGCTTCACCACTCTCCGAGTGAGACAAAGCTTTTCCTAATATCCAACCTAGACCTCTCCCACCACAACTTGAGACCATTACTCTTTGTTCTGTCATCAGGTACCACTGAGAACAGTCTAGATCCATCCTCTTCGGAACACCCTTTTCAGGTAGTTGAAAGCAGCATATCAAATCCCCCCCCCCCATTCTTCTCTTCTGCAGACTAACCAATCCCAGTTTCCTCAGCCTCTCCTCATAAGTCATTGTGCTCCAGCACCCTAATCCTTTTTGTTGCCCTTCACTCGGACTCTTTCCAATCTTTTCCACCGTCTTCTTTGTAGTGTGGGCCCAAAACAGGACACAGTACTCCAGATGAGGCCTCACCAATGTCGAAATAGAGGGGAATGATCACGTCCCTCGATCTGCTGGCATTTGCCCCTTACTTATGCAGCCCAAAATGTAGGGAAGATGGGGACGAGGACTCATCTGTAGAGCATCTTCTTATGGCCAGGTGTGAGCATAATGTCTCTTTCCCCATCTGGAGCCCCCAGCGGATGGTCACCTTGGTGGGACCACCTTTTCCAGGGCTCAGCCTTTGGGTTAGGTCATAATTTAAATCCCCCCATCCAGTGTACCAGGGTCCCAGAAAAAAGTCTAGTGTCCTTATATCAGGTCTCTGTCACCAACTCTAGTCCTAGGGAGCTTGAGCAACCTTACCATATGGCTTCCAGTCATCCTTGGCCCCTTTTCAAGGACTTCATGCCCTTCCCCTGTGGCTGGTAGGGGAACCCTGGCCCACACACTCCACCCGTTTGCAGCTAGGGGCCCTATAACCAACAATCACGGTCTGCTCCTTTCACATGCCTTCTTCTTCCAAACCTCTCTAGGTTTCAGCCTTTCTTTCAGGGGCAGGCTCTCCCCTGGAATCCCTTAACAAAAATCCCAATGACAAACGGATGAACTGAAGGCCGATTTCTACCCTCCTCAGGCTTGGCCTCTCATCCTTCCCTGCTGCTTTGTTCCTCTGCTGAGCTGCTCCCAGGGCTCTTTTCCCTGATTCTCCAAATCCTGCCCTTTGTTCAGGGCTTAGTACTGGAGCCAGCTTTGTTCCAGTAGTTGCTATCTCTCACTGCCTCTTGCCAGATTTCCAATCTCAGGAGACTATCCCTGGGGCCAAATCTCTTCAATATCTCTCCACTCCCTAACTCAGAGAGAGGTGCTCCTTTGCAGCCCCCTTCTTCGCTGAAAACTCTTGCCTTCATGGAGCTCACCTAACACCTTCCTCAGCTGGCACTCACCTTCAGTTAAGTCTGGTTCTCTCTCCACATGCAGCCAGGTAACATAATTGGCCCAAGTTAACCCTTTCAGGGCCTTTTTGGGCTACATAGTCAATCACACCAGTGTAGATAGATAGATAGATAGATAGATAGATAGATAGATAGATAGATAGATAGGCTATCCCAATATAATCTGTCTATCTATCTGGCTAGCTAGGTAGCTAAGCTTTCTTAAAAGCATGAGATGGCCTTAAAATCATTAAAGTGTTAAGAAAACACTAAATGCCTTGTTATTTGTATTTGTTTTCTGATTTCTGCACCTTTACAGTACATTAGTGTCACATTTTCAGGTTTTTCTCTGAAACCTAAGGACTGGAAACTTACTTTTGAAAATATAAATAATAGCTGCGATCCTCATCTAATCCTGATAACAGTCTTCAAATATGTTAAGGGCTTTATAAAGACTATTCTCAATGTCCATTGAAGAAAGGACAAGAAATCATGGGCTTAATATGGCCCATGACTTCTATAAGGTTGGAAGGGACCACAAGTGTCATCTAGTCTAACCCCCAGCCAAGATTCAGGATTTATTCTGTCAAAACCATCCTGGACAGATGGCTACCCAGCCTTCTTTTGAAAATCTCCAGTGAAGGAGATTCCATGACCTCCCTAAGCAGTTTATTCCATTGTCCTACCATTCTTACAGTTAGGATTTTTTCCTGAGATTCAATCTAAATCTGTTGTGCTGTAGTTTGAACCCATTGCCTTTTATCCAGCCCTCTGTGGCAAGAGAGAAACAACTTTGCTCCATCTTTTTTCATGGCAGCTGCTAGGGTTCCCTCCCCACTCTGAACTCTGGGGTACACATGTGGGGACCCGCATGAAAGCCCCCCTTTAGTTTATATTCCAACAGTTTAGGTTAAAAACTTCCCCAAGGCAAAAATTCCTTTTCTTGTACTTGGGACGGTATTGCTGCCACCACCAAGTGATTTAAACAAACATTTAGGGAGTGGCCAGTTGGAGCCCCTACCTTCTCCAAATATCCCCCCAAACCTCTTCACCCCTTTTCCTAGGGAGGGCTTGAGAATAATATACTAATCAAATAGGTAAACAAAGTGAGCACAGACCAAATCCCTGGTTTTTTAGGACACTGAAAATTAATCAGGTTCGTAAACAAAGAATTTTATAAAAAAAATATATAAGAATACACTACCTGCAAAATCAGGATGGAAGATATCCTTTACAGGTTAAATAACAAGATTTTAAACCACAGAGGATTCCCCTCTGACTCTGCTTCTCCAGTTACAAAATAGGAATAAAATTACCTCTTAGCATAGGGAAATTCACAAGCTAAAACAAAAGCTAATCTAATGCATTCCTTGCTATTACTTACAATTTCTGTAATTTTAGATATATAATTTCAGGATCTTGTTAGGAGCTGGTTTTCCTATTTGGTCTCTCTCTTTGTCCCGAGAGGGAACCAACAAAGAGAGCACAAAAAAAACCCTCCCACCGACCATTTTGAAAGTATCTTTTGTTTCCACATTGTTCCTTCTGGGTCAGGTGCCAACTAAGTTAAATGACCTGATTAACCCCTTATAGGTAAGGGGATTCTGTACCTCTGGCCAGGAAGGAGGTTATGTTACTGCATACATAAGAGTTGTTACCCTTCCCTTTATATTATGACAGCAGCCTTTTAAGTATTTGAAGACTGATATCATGCCCCACTCAATCTCTCTTTTCCAAACTAACATACCCAGTTCCTTCAGCCTTTGCTCATAGGGATTGCATTCCATCCTGTACCTATTGGGTTTCTGGGAACTGGGAAGGCGGAAGCCCACCCATTGCTAATAGATCCCCCCCTGCCTAAGGGGAGGATTACAGGACCTCAGAACCCCACTGATTCTGGGGGACAACTAATAAAGAACAGGGGACAAGAGTGAGGTCAAAGGGTCATAAGAAGGGAGCCTGATGGGGACACCGAGCAGAGAACCCCGGACAGCATCCAGTGCTCCTCGAAGGCGTCAAGGGCATTCTATCGTGTAGCAGAGTGGATCCCTGCTCCTGCCCTGAAGGGATTAAACACAGCCCTGGGAAGGGGCTGTGGCTGGAGAAAGCAGCCTTTAGGCTGGGCTGATTTGGGGAAGTGGCTGCAGCTGGGGCCATGCCCCAAACTGAGCAACAAGACCTTATGAGAAGGCCAGGGAAGCCAGAAGCCAAGGGGAAGTCTCTGTCTGTTTGTAGATGGAGAAGGGCCTGGCTGCAGGGAGCTAGACACAAGGTAACTGAGTGAAGCAGGGCTGGGGAAAGGCAGAGGAGCTGGGGAGCTCCAGCCTGGAAAGCCCCAGGCTGCAGTCTAGCATTCGGCTAATAGGTACTGGGGGTTGCAGAGGGCAGCCCAGGGGTAGACCAAGGCAGCAGGTCCAAACCCTCCTTGCCAGTGATGAGTAGGTTGACACTGCAGTCTGCCCCAGGGCGTGGCGCTAGACAATGACTGGCAATAGCCATATACTGAAGCAAGGTGGGGATAGAGGGTAGGGGTTCCTGAGGAGGGGAGACCCTGAGAGAAAGGGGTTACTGCCAGGGGCAGCACCCCATGTAAAAGGGCACCGGGTCCAGAGAGGGACACGAGGGCCAGAGGACAGATGGATCACTGGCCTGCAGAGGGCACTCTGGAGCTGGAACCAAACTAATTCTAGAAGTCACCAGCAGGAGGCGCTGCAGGGGAAAGTCCACCCTTCTACACATCCCTTTGATCATCTTTGTTGCTTACCTCTGGAGCCTTTCCAGTTTCTGTATATCCTTTCTATATATTAGTGACCAAAATTAGTACTCCAGATGAGGTCCATCCAGCGCTGAGTACAGTGGTACTATTACCTTCTGTGACTTACATACTATGCCTCTGTTAATTCAGCCTAAAATTGCATTTGCTTTCTTTGCAACAACATCACATTGCTGACTCATATTGAGATTGTGATCCACCACAACTCCCACATCCTTCTCAGAAGTGCTGCTGCCAAGCCAGTTACCCCCCATTCTGTATTTGTGCATTTGGTTTTTCTTCCCTAAGTGCAGAACTTTACATTTGTCTTTGTTGAATTTCATTTTGTTGTCTATAGCCCAGTGCTCCAATTTATGAAGATCCCTTTGAATGTTAGCTCTATCCTCCAAAGTGTTGGCAACCTCTCAGCTTTGTGTCATCTGAAAACTAGATAAGTATATTCTCTAGTTCTACATCCAGATCATTAATTAAGACGTTAAACAACATTTGACCCAGAACAGATTCCTGTGGAACCCCACTTGAGAACTCCCTCCAATCTACAACATTCCATTAATAGTTACTCTTTTTTTGAGGTTGTTTAACCAATTATATATCTGCTTAATGATAGTTCTACCAAGTCTGCATTTCTCCAGCTTACTTATTTGAATGTCATGTAGGACTGTGTCAAAACCCTTGCTGATGTCCAGCTATATTATGTCCACTGCATTCCCCCTACCACCAAATCAGTTACTCTTCCAAAGAAGGAAATCAAGCTGGTTTGGCATGATTTCTTCTTGGTAAATCCATGCAGGCTGTTAGTGATCACCTCTTTGTCTTCCAGGTATTTGTAAAGTTAATGTTTTAGACATTGTTCTAGTAGGTTCTCAAGTTCCGTGGCTCTCCCTTTCCCCCCTTTTTAAAGATGAGCTTGTCTCCAGCCTTCCAGGACCTCTCCTGTCATCCATGAGTTCATAAATATTATTGTCAGTGACTCCAAGATTTCTTCAGCTAATTCCTTCAGTACCATCGGGTAAATAGCATCAGGCCCTGATGATTTGAATTCATTCAAACTGGTCAGAAAATCTTTGATGTGTTTTTTACTTATGCAGATTTGCATCCCTTCCCCTTTATTGTCTATGTTGCTAGTCATCTGGTCATGGGTTTTTTTTCATGTGTGTGTCAGGGGGTGGAGAACTAGGAAAAACTTTCTAATTCTCAGGGTAGTTACACTCTGGAATAGGCTTCCATGGGACATGGTAGAATCCTCAACTGAAGATTTTAGGAGCAGCTTGGACAAACAAATGTCAGGGATGGTCTAGGTTCACTTGGTCCTGCCTCAGCACAGGAAATTGGACTTAGTGACATCTCGAGATCCCTTTCAGCCCCTCATTTCTGTGATTCTAAGTAAACTTCAGGAGTTGGCCATGTTGTTCCTCTGCCTCTTTCGGTACCTGGATTCTATGGTTCTGGGAGCAGTCAAATTGTAAAAGCAGAACCATTGTTTCCCTATATTTGGCACTTACGCACCTATTTTATTCCTAGATAAAATAAAGGACTTCAGAGACACGTTTACCACCTTTACTTCATCCTACTCAGAGGACAATGTCAAAATACTCCTCAAAAAAGCCAAGATGAATGTATCCAACAACAAGGATAGGATTCTGAAGGAGATCCAGCAGATTGTGTCCTCCCCCAAGGAGTTTTAAAACCACATTTCTGTTTGGTTCCTGATCATGAAGATCAGAAATTCTGTGCCTGGCTCTGACTTACATTTCCCGAGAGGCTGTTCACTGTGACCACTTAGAACCTAAGTGCAGCAGGGAGGAGTTAGTTTCACTGTGTTGGGGTTTGTCTACATTACCCGCTGGATCCACGGGTAGCAATTAATCCAGCGGGGGGGGGTCGATTTATCGTGTCTAGTCTCGAAGCGATAAATCAACTGCTGAGTGCTCTCCTGTCGACTCCGGTACTCTACCAGGGCAAGAGGCACAGTCGGAGTCAACGACAGACCGTCAGCCATCAACTTACCACAGCGAAGACACCATGACAAGTAGATCTAAGTACGTCAACTTCAGCTACGTTATTCATGTAGCTGAAGTTGTATAACTTAGATCGACCCCCTCCCTAGTATAGACCAGGCCTTCAATTCACAAAAGGGATTTAGGCACCTAAATGCCCCTGTAGGTGCCTGAGTCCCAGATTTCATCATCCCTGAGATTCACAAAACTCTTGCTCAGCTGTCGCAGAACCCTGTAGTGTCTATGCTCCCTCAGCACCTAGTTGTTTCAGTGAAATTTCCCTGTGTGTCCATGTTTCAGCCTTGGGGCATGTGCACAACAGCTGCCATCTTGTTGTCCAGGTTCCTAAGCTCCAGAGTGATTCCCGACTTGGGAAAGACAGCCATTCCTCTGCCTACCTTACCTGTGGAGCCTGAGCCGTGGTGTGAGAAGAAGGAAGATGACCTCCCTCAGAACTGCTAGGCCAGTACTTAGAATCCTCAGATGGGATGGAGGACACCCCAGTTCAAGTCCCCTGTCTGCCTCAGGGGGAGAAGGGATTTGCAGAGGCGTCTGCTACCTCTGAGGGGAGGGCCCTCCTCACTGGACAGTGGGATAGTGTCATGGTGCAGGGGAGGGGGGGATTTTGGCTTCGTGTGAGAGAGCAAGGGCAAGAAGCCTGATAACTGCTTCACTCCCCTTTGAGTTCATAGACCTGGGCTCTAGTCCTCAGCTCTATAGCCTTCAGTGGCGGGCCCCACAGGCAAGCTATGCAGAGGAACACCTCTTCTTCCCTTAGTTTGTGCATTGCTGTGGGGCTTAGGCATCTGTTAGCCTAGAACAGGGCAGCCGTGTGCACACCCTCAGGCATCTAGGGAACTATTTCTGCCAAAACATGGGTGTTAACTGAGATAAGGCATCTACAGGATTCAGCAACATCTGAGTGGGGGTCTGGTGACCCCTAGTGGAGCCTGATGCTGGACTTCTGGTGTGTAATATAGCAGCTAGGAGCCAAGTCCTTTTGTGAATGTAGCCCTGGCTACAGGATGATGAATTTGGCTAAATGTTCCTAGAAAGATAGATAGAAAGCTAGATAGTGATGCTTATTAGACACATAAGTAGATAAACAGTAGATAATGATGACGTAGCTAGATAGATTTATATACAATAGCTTGTGATGATAGATAATTCATATACAATAGGTTATGATAGATAGAATTTGAAGACACATCCATACATGTTGGTTTGCCAGTGCTCACATGGCACCTTTCTAGGTTGACCAGACATCCCGATATTATTGGGACCATTCCGATATTAGGGATTTTGTCTTATATACACAACTATACCCCCACCCCACCAAAAAAAATGTTCCAATTTTTCACACTTGCTATCTGGTCACTCTACACAGTATCACACAGAACTTACACTGTGCAGAATAATATTACAGCTGCCTGGCACACAAATGTGTCTGCAAGTTTTCTTTGTCAGTTCTGCTGGTTTAGAAAAGGAATGGAAATAAGAAAGGAATTTTCTCCTGAGCTGTGATCCATGATACAATCTCATTTACACCTCTGGTAAGAGTGGAGTAACTTTACTGAAGCTGATGATGTTACTCCACATTTACACGGAGGCTAGAATATGGCCCGTTATTTATAGTGGTGAATTTCTTATTGCTTCTTAATTTCAAAATGTTTCTTGTGCTGTGTGTGACAATACATTTTACAAGCCTCTTTCCTTCTGTGTGATGAATATTACATAAACAAACAATAATTTCCCATCATTTTTCACCTCGTGTGCCTCAGTACTAGAAATAGCCTGGCTTTGTTTCACCACTGTCTGATTGTTCCACAGTAAATGAGAGTGCAAAGGACTAAATTCACAAAGGGACATAGGATATGTCAGCACTTACAATGTTACGGCAGCACAGCTGTAGCGCTTCAGTGTGGATGCTCACTGCAGTGGTGGGAGGGGTTCTGTAGGTAATTCCCCCACCCGCACCCCGAGGCAGTAGCTACATCACTGGAGGAATTCTTCTGTTGACCTATAGCTGTTTGCACCAGGGGTTAGCTTGACTACACCTGAGAGTTGTAGCGCTGACGATGTATGTTTTCAGTGTAGACCACCCATTAGGCGCTGAGCGTCCCCACTCCTAACTCTTAGGTGCCTAGAAATTCAGTGAGATCCACAAAGCCTGAGTGAGGTGCTCAGGCTTCTATGCAACCAATGAGGAGGGATGGATGCCTAAGAATGGGATCCATAAAAGCCAGCCCTTGCTGGGAGGTGACCAAGCTAGCCCATGGGAGATGCCAAGGAGGGGGCTGTGTGCTAAGCCCTGCTCCTCTTGCCTCTTTGTGAGAAAAAAGTACTTGCCTGAGTAAGGGCCAGCTTTGGATTCTCTTGCTCACACTGAGTTGTACTTTACACCGTAAGTCATTTCAATGCACTCTATGTAGAGCAGCATGCTGCTCAATGACAGCAAGGGGATCAGATGTCTGTTGGAACTGTAACAAACAAACAAGTGTCCAGCACTCATGCAGCTGTTGAAAGAAGTGGACACTTCTTTTTTATTACTCCCCCTAACTCCCCGCCCCAGATATGCTATGTCTATGTAGCATTGTCTGCCTTTGTATTGTCTCACCTGGCTGCTTCGAAACGTTGTAAAATTGTGTAATTCCATAGTTCTACAGGAGTGGAGCCCTTTGCCTGACCCAAACCTGATGGGGCACGACTATAGGTGTTGGATTCGGGATGCTTTGGGTACAGTACCCAACGATAAGTGTCAGGTTTGGGTTGGGGATGAAAAGTCACAGCCATGAGATCTGCACCTCCTCCAGTCTGCTCAGTATGAGGGGAGGGGGTGCCTGGAGGTGAGGTCTGGAGCTGGGTTGGGTGGCAAAAGGGTGGCCGGGCACGGCCATGTCATTTTGGACAAGGTTAAGAGGGCTGTTTCTCCTCCAGGAAACAAGATGCTATTGGTTATGTAAAAGTAGCTGCAGACACAGGCAGGGAGTCAGGCAGCTCGTTTTGTTGGGCAGGGTGCAGGAGCAGCTTCCCTGACCATGCTGCTCACTCAGTCTATCATGTGTCTCTGAGGCTAAGGTGGGGCGATCATCCCTCTCACCTCCTCCACATCCACTGCCCAAGCTCCCTCTGCACCCCAGACTCCTTAGCACACACCCACAGTCCCAAACCTCAGTGCACCATTCAAGGCAACCTGAACCCATTATAAGGACAGTGCCTTTTAAGTTTTACCACCACCAGGCTGGTGACTGCAGATAGGAGGGCTGACAGGTGGGAAACTGCTTTTGGAGTGTTTGAAAATCCAAGCTGCTGGAACTCAGAGGCTGCAGGGATAGAGACTGTTCCTCCCAGAGCAAGAAGTGGGATCTCTGGATAAGTTAATCCAACCCAACTTCAAGTAAGGCAGCTGAATATTGACTGTTTGCTTTGGGAACAAAACCCCATTGTTGTGGTGTGCTTTGATTCCTACTGTTGAGATTAAATGATACTTGCTTTCAAAAAGGCTGGTTTGGGACAATATGTTCACACCTGGTCACAGCTCCCCATGAGAAATTTTGCAAAAAGTTGAACCTGGCTGAGCCTGCTGGTAAATAGTGATGCAAACTGGGGACTGGGTCTAAGGACTGGGAGAATTTACCCAAATAATGGGAGTTGCAGTGCCTCCTGGGAGTTGTAGTTTGTTCCAAGTGTCCCCATTCTCCCCTAGAGGCTGGGCTTCCTCATCCATCCCTCATAATGCATCCTGGTCTCATCTCTCCAGGAAGTTTTTGGAGAGTGTTGGGGACAACTTCCTGGTACAAGTGCTGGAGCAACCAACTAGGGGCCATGCTCCTCTTGACCTGCTGCTTACAAACAGGGAAGAATTGGTAGGGGAAATAGAAGTGGGTGGCAATCTAGGCAGCAATGACCAATGAAAAGGTTGAGTTCAGAATCCTCACAAAAGGAAGAAAGGAGAGTAGCAAAATATGGGACTTGGATTTAGACTCCCTTAGGGAACTAATGGACAGGATCCCCTAGGAAGCTAATATGAGGGGGCAAGGAGTCCAGGAGAGCTGGCTGTATTTTAAAGAAACCTTATTAAGAGTGCAGGAACAAACCATCCCGAAGTGCTGAAAGAATAGCATATATGGCAGGTGACCAGCTTGGCTTAACAATGAAATCTTTGGTGAGCTTAAACTTAAAAGAAATCTTAAAAAAAGTGGAAATTTGGACAGATGACTAAGGAGGAGTATAAAAATATTGCTAGAGCATAAAGAGGTGTAATCAGGAAGGCCAAAGCACAACTGGAGTTGCAGCTAGCAAGAGATTTGAAGGGTAACAAGAAGGGTTTCTACAGGTATGTTAGCAACAAGAAGGAGGTCAGGGAAAGTGGGGGACCCTTACTAAATGGGGGAGGCAACCTAGTGACACGGTGTGGAAAAAGCTGAAGTACTCAGTGCTTCACAGACTGCTGCACTGGGCAACACAGTATGGGGAGAAGAGAGCAGCCCTCAGTGGTGAAAGAACAGGTTAAAGACTATTTAGAAAAGCTGGACATGCACAAGTCCATGGGTCCAGATCTAATGCATCCAAGGATGCTTTTGTGATTGCACAGCCATTGGCTGTTATCTTTGAAAATTAGTGGCTATAAGGGAGGTCCCAGATGATTTGAAAAAGGCAAATATATTGCCCATATTTTAGAAAGGGAAGAAAGAGAACCTGAGGAACTACAGAGCGGTCAGCCTCATTTCAGTCCCAAGCAAAATCATGGAGCAGGTACTCAAGAATTCCATTTTGAAGCACTTGGAGGAGACGAAGGTGATCAGGAACTGTCAACATGGATTCACCAAGGGCAAGTCATGCCTGACCAAGCTGATTGCCTTCTATGATGATATTAGGGTTCCCTCCCCACTCTGAGGTACTGTAGACATGCAGACTCACCCCTGGGGCACCTCCTGCTGGTTGTCCTTGGGAATTAACTCACTGCCAGTCAGAAGCACCCTCTGCAGGCCAGTGATCCACCTGTCTTCTTGGCCCCTGTGTCCCTCCCTGTACCCTGGTGCCCTTTTAACTGGGGTGCTGCCCCCTGGGGAACCCCCCAACCCACTATCTCCACTTTGCCTCAGTTTTGACTATTGCCCAGTCTCCATCTAGCCCCCGTTCACTGGGGCAGACTGCAATATCAGCCCCTCATCATAGGCAAAGGGGTTTGGTTTTGGACCTGCTGCCTTTGCCTACCCATGGGCTACCCTCTGCAACCCCCAGTACTGTGTTGTCTTATACTAGGCTGCAGCCTGGGGATTTCCAGGCTAGAGCTCCCCAGCCCTGCTTCACTCAGGTACCCTATCTCTAACTCCCTGCAACCATACCCTTCTCTCTCTACAGGCAAAGAGAGACTGCTCCTGGTTTCCCTGGCTGCCTTATACAGGCCAGTCATAACCTGATTGGGCTGTGGCCCAGCTAAGGCCACTTCCCCAATCAGCCCAGCTTATAGAGCTGCAGCTTTCAAGCCCTCTCAGGCTGCTTTTCAAACCCTTCAGGGCAGGAGCAGGCAACCACCCTGCTACAGGTACAAATGTGGGGACCCTCATGAAAGACCCCCTAAGCTTATATTCCACCATCTTAGGTTAAAAACTTCCCCAAGGCAAAATTCCTTCCTTGTCCTTGGATGGTATTGCTGCCACCACCAAGTGATTTAAACAAATATTCAGGGAGGGGCCACTTGGAGCCCTATCCCCCTCCCAAAAATCCCCCCAAACCCCTTCACCTCTTTTCCTGGGAAGGCTTGAAAATAATCTACCAACCAAATAGATTAACAAGGTGAGCACAGACCAGACCCTTGGATTTTTAGGACACTAAAAACCAATGAGATTCTTAAAAGAGGAACTTTATTATAAAGAAAAAAGTAAAAGAAGCACGTCTGTAAAATCAGGATGGAAGGTAATTTTACAGGGTAATAAAAAGACTTAAAACACAGAGGATTCCCCTCTGACTCTGCTTCCCAGTTACAAAGCAAGAATAATATTACCTCCAGCATAGGTGTATCATTTTAATAGGAGCTGGATTACCTGCTTGGTCTCCCTCTTTGTCTCAAGAGGGAACAAAACAAAGAGCACTAACAACCCCCCCCCATATTTGAAAGTATCTTTTTTCCCCATTGGTCCTTCTGGTCAGGTGAAAGCTAGGCAAATTGAACTGATTAACCCCATACAGGTAAGAGATTCTGTACCTCTGGGCAGTAGGGATTTGATGTTACTGCATACATAAAGGTTGTTACCCTTCTCTTTATATTTATGACAGATGAGTTAACTGGCTCTATGGATATGTGAAAAGTAGTGGATATGATATATCTTGACTTTAGCAAAGCTTTGGATACAGTCTCCCACAGTATTCTTGCCAGCAAATTAAAGAAGTACGGACTGGATGAATGGACTATAATGTGGATAGAAAGCTGGCTAGATTGTTGGGCTCAACGGGTAGTGATCAATGGCTCGATGTCTAGTTGACAGCCGGTAACAAGTAGAGTGCCCCAGGGGTCAGACCTAGGGCCGGTTTTGTTCAACATCTTTATCAATAATTTGGATGACGGGATTAATTGCATCCTCAGCAAGTTCACAGATGACACTAAGCTGAGGGGAGAGGTAGATATGCTGGAAGGTAGGGGTAGGGTCCATAGTGACTTAGACAAATTGGAGGATTGGGCAAAAGGAAACCTGATGAAGTTTAACAAGGACAAGTGCAGAGTCCTGCACTTAGGACTGAAGAATCCCAGGCACCACTACAGGCTGGGGCTGACTAGCTAAGCAGCAGTTCTGCAGAAAAGGATGTGGGGATTACAGTGGGTGAGAAGCTGGACATGAATCAGCAATGTGACCTTGTTGCCAAGAAGGCCAATGGCATATTGGGCTGTATTAGTAGGAGCATTGCCAGCAGATTGAGGGACTGGTTCATTCCTCTCTATTCGGCATTGGTGAGACCTCATCTGGCGTATTTTGGGCCCCGCCCTACAAGAAGGGTGTGGACAAATTGGAGAGAGTCTAGCAGAGGACAACAGAATTGTTAGGGGCTGGATCACAAGAATTACGATGAGAGGCTGAGGGAACTGGGGTTCTTTAGTCTGCAAAGAGAGAACAATGAGGGGGGATTTGATAGCAGCCTTCAACTATCTGAAGGCGGGTTCCACAGAGGATGAAGCTAGGCTGTTCTCAGTGGTGGCAGATGACAGAACAAGAAGCAATGTTCTCAAGTTGCCCTGAGGGACGTCTAGGTTGGATATTAGGAAACACTATTTCACTAGGAGGGTGGTGAAGCACTGAAAAGGGTTACCTAGGGAAGTAGTGGAATCTCCATCCTTAGAGATTTCTAAGGTATGGCATGACAAAGTTTTGGCTGGGATGATTTAGTTGGTGTTGGTCCTGCTTTGAGCAGGGGATTGGACTAGATGACCTCCTGAGGTCTCTTCCAATCCTAATTTTATATGATTCTATGATTCTGTGATCTTAGTGAGAGACAGCTTTGCAATATGGAGTCCCTGTTCCTGCTGCATTATGGAAGATGTAGTCCAGATGGGCGATCCCAGCTTCTTGAGAATGGAGACATGAGGTGCAAACTACATATCCCAGGAGGCACTGCAACTCCAATTTTTGGGCAAAATCTCTCTTTTCAAGTTTTTTAGCTAAAAACTTTAAAATTTCCATTGAAAAAAAATGTTTTGGATCAATTCCACTAAGACCCCATTATGCCAATACAATGGGGAGTGGAGTGAGAATCTCATCTATATGTGCTATGTTTGTTGCTGAAGAAATTATAGGTAAGTCACTCTGGGTTTTGCTGACATATGCCTCTGTTATTTTTTTCTCTTTACAGAGGTAACAAAAAGTGCCCTTCTGTGAAGTTCTGTTATCATGTTGGCAGATATACTGTAGTGTTGTGAAAACTCATATGTCATCAGGTCAGGTGAAAAAGTATTACACACTAAGGGCCAGATTTTCAAAGGTATTTAGATGCCTAAAGATGCAGAGACATTCCTAGATGGATTTGCTAATGCTCTTAAAAAGGTTATGGGCCAGATTTTGAAGGTATTTAGAGCCTAGCGGGATTTTCAAAAGCATCTTGTCACGTAATATCTGTTGAAATCAATAAATTTAGGTACTGAGGTGTTGTAAAATCCCACTAGGTGCCTAACTGAGGCTATGTCTATGCTGCACACCTTAAAACGGTGCAGCGGATCCTCTGCAACTGCACCATTGTAAGGTAAGCAGTGTAGCTTCCCCTGTCACTGGGAGAGCTCTCTCTCGGTGACAAAATAAGCCCTCCCTCCCATGAGGGGTGGTTGCTTCGTTGACGAGAGAGCAGCTTCCAAGAAAGTGCTGTCCACACCGGCACTTTTCGTCGTTAAAATTTTGTCATTCAGGAGAATGTTTTGTTCACACCCCTGTGCGACAAAAGTTTTAATGACAAAAGTGCAATGTAGAGAAACACTCAATCTTTTGAAAATCACTTCTTAAATAAATATTGAATAAAATTAAAAGAGATGGTAGAACAAGGACATATCTGGAGATCTGGGGAGAGACAATTTTCTTTCTTTCTTTCTTTCTTTCTTTTCTTTCTTTCTTTCTTCTTCTTTTTCTTTCTTTCAGAGAACACATGGAGCACATGCAATGGAAGAATGAAACATCCATCACCAAGTTCATTCTGCTGGGATTCAGGAACCTGGATGAAGTTCAGATTCTACATTTGTGCTGTTTCTAGTGATCTACATTGTGATCATGGCTGGGAACCTTCTCACTGTTGTGCTAGTTGTGGCAAATCAGCAGCTTCACACCCCCATGTGCTTCTTTCTGGGGAACTTGTCTTTCCTGGACACTTGCTACACCTCAGTCATTGCCCCCAGGTTGCTGGCTGGATTCTTGGCAGAGGACAAGACAATGTCCTTCAGGGACTGCATCACACAGTTGTTCTTCTTTAGTGCTTTGGCTTGCAGAGTGTTTCCTACTTGCAGTCATGGCTTATGACCATTATCTAGCCATATGCAACCCACTCAGCGATAATGTTAAGATGAACCTCAGGGTTTGCCTTCAGCTGGTATCTGCCTCCTGGATAACTGGTTTCTCAGCCAGTGCATTAACAGTGGGGATGGTTCCTCAGCTAAGCTTCTGTGGCCTTAATGAAATTAATAATTTGTTCTGTGACATGGAGGAGCTGCTCAAATTGTCCTGCACAAAAAGCCCCATGGTGGAAATTATTATTCTGGTCTCCTGCTCCTGGTATCCCTGGTCTCCTTCCTCTTCTTTGTTGTGTCTTACATTTTATCCTCTCAGCCATCCTGCAAATTGCCTTTTCTGTCAGGAGGCAAAAGGACTTTTCCACTTGCTCCTCTCACCTGCTGGTGATGAGTCTGTAATACGGGACCATCATTATCATTATCATGATGTCAAGTAACTGAGGGGTTAGCCGTGTTAGTCTGGATTCTGTAAAAAGCAACAAAGATTTTCTTCGAGTGATTGCTCATATCATATTCCAGGTAGGTTTGTGCCGCCGCACTGTTCACGTTTGCCGGAAACTTTTTACCCTAGCAACTCCAGTGGGCCGGCAGGTCGCCCCTAGAGTGGCGCCACTATGGCACTAGATATATACCCCTGCCGGCCCGCCCGCTCCTCAGTTCATTCTTACCGCGTGTCGGTTGCTGGAACTGTGGAGTGCAGCTTGCTGTCCTCCACGTAC